>NW_024380960.1:0-10321 GCF_016835505.1 Polypterus senegalus | reverse complement strand
GGAATGATGGCAAGCTTCGTATTCATTTGCTTCACTTGTTTTTTCACAGTAAGCAGTGATATGGGCACGCATGGAGTCACAGATCAACAAAGACGGTGATGCATGGAAAAACCCGCCCGGTCTCTTCACATACACCTCTCTCAGCCACTCTCTCATTTTCTCCTCGTCCATCCAGCCCTTTGGATTGGCCTTAACGATGTCTTCGGCTGGAAACTTTTTTCTTTTGACAGCGTCTTCCTCTTAAAAATGACCATAGGTGGTAGTTTCTGTCCATTACCGTGGCAACCAAGAACAGTGAAAGCAGACTTCTCATGCCCTGTGGTGCGTATGGATACCGTGCTGGTTCCCTTTTTCTCCACAGTATGGTTCACGGGGATGTCAAAAGTGAGAGGGATCTAGTCCATGGTGGTGGTTAGGCTGGATTTTTTTGTCGGTAATCTTGTTGCTGCAGTAGGTGCGGAAGATGGTCAGCTTTTCTTTGCAATCCGCTGGCAGTTGCTGCGCCCCGGTAATTCGTGCGCGGATGGCGAGATTGCTCCTTTTCATAAAACAAAAGCACCAAGACGGACCTCCTTGAAAGTGTTCGAGCTTCATGTCTTGTGCTATTGCCTTCAGTCTAATGGTGACTGTAGAGACGCTTCTCCCGGGTGCTCTTTGTTCAAGAATCCATTGTTCAAGTTGGTCTTCCAACTCTGGCCACATCGCCTTGTTCCCGTGGAAACACTTTTGTCTTTTTAACTTGGCGCAATTAATTCTCCTGCTTCCTCCACTTCCGAACCATAGATTCATTGATTTTGAATTCTCTCGCTGCTGCTCTATTCCCATTTACAACCGCGTAACTGATAGCCTGTAGTTTGAATTGTGCATCGTAAGCATGTCTCTTCTCTGATCAGGGTCCTTAGCCAAACAAATGTTTTGCAGCGCACCAGTAGTACAATATACCTACCTGCCGTAGGCGTGGCGGAGGTAAGCGTACGTCTGTACGTGGCTTTATGTAATGTTCTGCAGTTGGTTTATCGCTGCCAGCGTACGTAATGTACGTATTACTACGTCCCTACGTCGGCAGGAAATGGTCCGACAGTCAATCAAGCGGAGTGCTTACTAAAATGCACAACAACATTTTTACAGATTTTGGAACTCAGTGCAAACATAAGGCGCACCATGGAATTTTGAGAAAATTAAAGGCTTTTAAGTGCGCCTTATAGTGCGCAAAATACAGTAAATACAGAAGAGAAGAGGACCGAGGACAGATCCCTGAGGAACTCCTTGTGTGACTGGCGCCGAGCTGGATCTGCTGTTGCTAAGACTAACAAACTCTTGCCTATCAGTCAGATAGGACTTGAACAAAAGGAGGGCAGTGCCAGAGATACCCAGCATGTTCTCCATTCTGGACAGTAGAATATCATGTCTGACCTGAGTGTCAAATGCTGCACTGAGGTCTAACAGGATTAATATGCTGGTTTGTCCAGAGTCTGCTGCCATAAGCAAATCATTGGTTACCCGTAGCAGAGCAGTTTCACAGCTGAGCCACGCTCAAACCAGACAAAGGGTTCCATCAGGAGGCTACAACATGCTCAAGAGCTTTTGACAGGAAAGGTAAGTGGGGAAACAGGCCGGAAATTAAGATTGTCGGCATCAAGACCAGACTTTAACATTGGGGTTACAGAAGCGATTTTAAAAGTGAACGGCACAGAGCCAATGTCAAGGGAAGAGTTTATTATTGTCGTAACAGTCGGGATTATGGCATGAAGGCAGGATTTAAGTAGTGTGCTGGGGATGGGGTCCGGTACACAAGTAGTCAGTCATCTTACAAAGTAGGTTTTTAACAAACGCAGATGTGACTGTTGAGAACTTAGAGAAGGAGCTGGATGGAGGGAGAAAACAGGGAGAGATATATACAGATGTATTTATATTAAGTTATTTAGATACTTTATTAATCCCAAGGGGAAATTCACATAATCCAGCAGCAGTATACTGATACAAATAAACAATATTAAATTAAATAGTAATAAAAATGCATGCAAAAACAGACAATAACTTTGTATAATGTTAGCGTTTTAAAAAAAAAAAAAAAAATTTAAATAAAATTAATGTTAGCATTTACTCCCCCGGGTGGAATTGAAGAGTCGCATAGTAATTTAATATTGTTACGGATAAAGTGGAGGAATTCCTCACAGACTTCAGTAGAAGAGTTAGTTGGGACAGATGCGGGTTGGAGTAGTTTAACTACAGAAAACAAAACCCTTGGGTTATTGCGGCCACTTTCTATTCTGCCATAGTGGGTGTTCTTGGCAGCAGTCAGTGCTTCTCTGTAAGCTCTTTGGTGGTCAGAGAAAGCCTGGATGTGCACAATGAGGCCAGTCTTATGCGACATTCTCTCAAGGCGTCGGCCAGCTGCTTTCATAGATCGCAATTCTGAGTTATACCAGGGAGTTCAACAACAACAACAACATTTATTTATATAGCACATTTTCATACAAAAAAATGTAGCTCAAAGTGCTTTACATAATGAAGAATAGAAAAATAAGAGACACAGTAAGAAAATAAGTCAACATTAATTAACATAGAATAAAAGTAAGGTCCAATGGCCAGGGGGGGACAGAAAAAACAAAAAAACTCCAGACGGCCGGAGAAAAAAAATAAAATCTGCAGGGATTCCAGGCCATGAGACCGCCTAGTCGGTTGGGAACGTTTAAAGGAAACCATGTTTTAAAGGAGCTGTTTTATCTAATGCTGAATGAAGGGCTGAGTTATAGTGGTCAACAAGACTATCTAGTGTTGACGGAATAGGTGCAGACAGTAAAAGATCAGAAATGGATCCAGAAAGAATAGAGGGACAGATATTTTTAAGGTTTCTGTAAGAAATTTGTTTACAGGTAAGAGGAGGAAAAGGCAATGAGACAGTGAAAAATACTGCTTTATGGTCAGAGTCCCAAATCAGTGCTGTACATGTTGATAACCGATAGTCCAGAAGTGCAGATCAGGTCCAGTATATGACCACCAGAGTGGGTGGGAAAATCAACATGTTGTGTCAAGTCAAAACAGTCCAGTAAGTAGAGGAATTCATTTCTCAGTTTAGATGTAGTAGCGTCAATATAGATGTTGAAATCACCGAGAAGGATAATTCTCTGAGAGTAAGAGGTCATGTGGGTTAAAAGTTGAATTGGATCAGATGAGAAGGATGCATTGTATTTTGGGGGATGATAAAGAACAATGAGTGAGATAGGACCTGATTCCATTATTAGTTTAAGAGCCAGACACTTAGACAGTGGACAGTCAATTAGGATTTGTTTGATGTTTTAGTTTGCTCTGACAATTACTGCAAGCCCACCTCCTTGTCTAGAGCTGCGAGGTTCAGTATGGAAAGTGAATCCAGGTGGAGTCGCATCCCTGAGAGACATCAATTCATTTGGTTTTTACCAAGTCCTCGTTAAACACAGAATATCAAGTTTGGTGTCAGTGAGTTCTGACGGCACCAATACTTTGAATTAAGAGATCTCAAGTTAAACCGTGCAATATTAGTTAATGAGGCTTCTTTTTGCACAGAGCCGTGAGCAGGGTTTATTTTCACATGATGTAAATTTGGCACACTGACACTTCTATTTCCAGGGCCATGAGAAGGATGGCTTATTCCTGAGTAAATGCTGCCGGTTATCTTTTCATTCGCAGCCCGGCGGTGGCAGCGACCTGACCCGTGATGCACTGTATATATTTCATGTGCTGCAAAATACCGGCGTCTTTTAGGATGTTCCAGTCAGACCATCTTCTCTGGACAAACTGTTTAAGAAGGAGTTGGTCATGAGAGTATTTTACCATGATACTAAACAATACTTATTTGAAAAGCAGTGAAGAAGCAGCACAGCACAGCAGAACCGGTAGGACAGGCGGGTGTGGTAGTGTAGATGAGAAGAGCAGCGAAAGCAAAGCAGGAGGATGTAGCTGGATTTGGAGTGAGGAAGAGAACATTATTATTTAACTCTCAGATATCAAGGACTATGTTTTGAGTTGATCATGCTGCAGAGAGCTATATGATTTGTTCCTCATTTATGCAGAAAAGGAGTTGGGCTGTGTGCACAGCATTAAGGGACTAACTTTTATCATTCATGAGGAAAAGCTGACCTCTGATACTATCAGAAGACCCTGTGAAGAATGCAAGATCTTTATGGACTATAAGAATATTTAAATTAATTCTAAGTGTGTATAATTAGAAGGGTGTATTCCTTGGGAATGCAAATGGCTGTTTGTTTCATGTTTTAGGACATTCCAGTATGTCATAAGTTAAGATTTAACCTTAAGCTATGGATAACCTCAGAATGAACTGCTAGGGTTTGTTTTCCTTTTCTAGGATATAAAAGAGAGAACAGGTTTACTTTAGATATTCAGCCAAAATCCAAATCAGTTGACTGAGTTGGAAAGAGGATGTCTCGCATTCTCTCTACTCACCAAGAATTAAGAATAAAGAAATTATTTTTACTTTAATTGGGTTTATGTTCTTCCGTTGTTTTCGACTTCAGTGCTCAGAAGAGGTTCCAATACACAGCCACAAACAGTAACGCTTGGTAATTTCAGGCATGATTGCCTCAGAGCCATAAACCCAGGTTAGTATGAACATCCGATCAGTTCCCAGTCATAGAGTATTGTAAGATGAAATGGGAGCAGATCAGCATAGCAAATATAATCACGGAGACGGATCATCCTGAGGTCCTAGATCGCCAGGTACAAAAATGTTCGTAGGTCTCGTCCCACGATCCACAGACTCGGCTGTTCCCAGTCAAAGTAGAGTCCATAGAATCTGTAAATATTAAGCCAAATCCATGCAATTCAAGTTGGCTGTAACCACAAACTATAAGTACAATAAAAAGTAAAACAAGCGTGAGAAAGTGTAGAATTAAGGTGAATTTTACGAAAAGTGTTAACAGGGAGGAGCAGCAGCATCTTGTGTGCGCTAGTGTCCCTTCACCTGCTACAGCACACAGGCATGAGAAATTAATATTTTGTATAATTTTAGAAAGTTACACATATGCATGCTATCTATGTATTACAGGCAAAATATTTCATTTAATTTCTTAGTATTAGTTTTGAATCTAGTGTTTATAAAATGAAGCAACGTGTCATAAGTTTATAGCTTATAAATCTTTTCATATTTTAATAAATCATGTTTTCATGAATCATATTTTTGGGGTGGGGCTTAGTCATCAATTATCCTTTTGGCAGTTTCCTTTGGGGGCGGGGCCTGATGAAGCTTCAGAAAGTATGCCCTGGTCTTTTCAATGTCATGGATGAAATTGTTTGCCTCCTTTCATCAATGTGAAACTAGAACCAGCAAACTTGGGGTCACTGCAAACAGTGGGGAAAGAAAAAAGTGATATTGTCCTTATCAATGTAATAGATAAAATACACTCAGCAAGGTTTAGAATGGGCCACTACTCTTACCTTCAGTATTTCATTTGGTGATCACCCTTCAGATACCTCTGAAAGTCCTTGATGAGAGGGTAACCTGAGCTGTGTTTCTGGTAAAGCCCCAGCCTCATCATCATCTTCTGGACTTCACTGCTCCACTTTGGTCCCTCTGTACTGTTGATACAAAAAAAATCTGCATTATTTAACATATTCAAGGGCAGTTATTGGCCACTGTGTTGTGTTTTATCATGAAAATGTACATGTTTAAAAAGTACTCCCTCTTGGTAGAAAGGGTCATCCACCACATCTTCTCCTTTTGACTTTCTGGAGATGCAGGGCCAGCCGTGCCAGATGTTGAAGGCTGTTCCATTTCAGCAGAGGCTGAAGCAGATGTAACCTCCCTTGACTTTGAGGAACAAAAAGCCAGTGTGATGATATGGAAGTAAAGTCCAGATTTCTTCAAGAATTCCATCACCTGATGCAGCTCCCCTTCATTAGAAATCTTGACCTGCAGATCTCTAAAATCAACAAACCTTCCGTGCCAGAGAAGGAATTGGGTCATTTCTTTTGCAGCATTGACAACTTCCTCAATTTCATCATTGGAAATGTTCTTTAGGCAAACCCTTCTGAGGTGGACAGAAAGGGTGGCCTGGGGCTTCTCGCAGTAAGGGCATACATGTGGAATCCTAACTGGTTTCCTGAAAGGATACGATGAGAAATATAAACGACAATTTAAACCCACAAATTCAAAACAAAAACGGCAAGGTAACAACAAAGTGAAGTAGGAGATTATAATGCTTACAGAACTCAGATGGACACCACAGCAGCAGCAGCACTTCAAGAAGCTATTTGTTTTCTCCCAAATATGTTTGGTCTCTCGTGGATAGTAAGACCGTGTTATGAGAGAATGTGCCAGGGGTCTCAAATTTAAAGATCACAAGGTGCAAGCCTAAAACAATACCTGGCAAGAGTGGCACAAGCACAATCCTGAACCCAATAAAGGTGTGAACGTTGATCCCAGGTTGAAAGACAACTGACAGGACTGCAACTGTACATTAATTTTAGTCTCTTTGTGCCACAAAGATTTTGAAAACGTAGGAGAAGACCTCACAGGTGGACATTAGGAGTGTGAACAGTGCCCAGGATTAACTGTGGCTGACCTGGGAGTAATTCACAGCTATGTAAAGTTGCAGGTTCAAAGCAGGTTTATTTCTATCTAGATGGGAGAAACCAGGCCTTTTAGAAAAAACACACTTAGTCTTGCATGAATTATATAGAAATCTAAATATTTCACTTTACCACCTCCTCTGTGGCATTTATGTACAGCACATAGAAGTAGTAGTAAAGGTGCGTCACTATTATACATCCGATTTTGACAGGTGTATGTCCCGCCCCCCTGGCATTTCCGGTACCCACCTGCTGCCCACCTGGTTATGGGGGTGTTTCCCCGGCTCTCTTAGGGGTGTCTGCCCCGTTGTCATGGGCGCGATGTTTGACCGGCATCGGATTTTTTGTCATTCGTGCGCAAGGAAAATGGTCGGCCGATCTTAGCCTTGATGCTAAAAACTGGGGCTGATCATATTTGTGATCCGAGACGGACCTTCGGGACTCTGTAAGGTGTCAAAAAAGGGTAAGTCATCAATGGGGCGGAGCAGACATCCTGCTCCTATCTGCCTGCAGCGCCCGGGGTGTGTACAGAGAGTACAGAGAGTACAGAGAGCATGAGTGACAGACCCCAACGAGAGGATGTACAAGAAAACTTTAGAGAGAATCTATTACACCCCCAAGGAATCTAGCAGTGCATCCCAAACACACCCAGGGCATCCCGTTACCTTGCCCACCATGTAAAACCATGCCCTTTATAAAGCAAGGCATATTTCAGATACCAAAGTGTTTTAAAAACAAGAAGTTTTATTGAAGCAAAATTCCAAACATAGCAAAATAAGTTCTGGTCTTCACTTTAAGTTACAAATTGTTTGCTATACATTAAAATTGTTTAAAAGTATGAATAAAAGCAGGAGAAACAGCCGTAAAATAATCACACAAGCTTATTTGTATACATATTTCCAAATTTACTTGAAAAGAAACAAACACAAGAAAAAAAAAATGTATACATATGAGTACGAAAATGAAAATTCAAACCAGGTCCAAACCCATCAGTGAGTCGGTAATACACCTAAAATAAAAATGTTTAAGCCAGCACATACTTTATATATTTGTATTTCACTAAATTATGCAAGCCTATTTTCTGTTTGGAACGACCACATAAAGTTGGTCTTCACAGGCTGAATCAGTTTTGTGTTTGCATCAATGGGTTTCTCTCCCTGCTCAAATACAGCTATAATATCTTCCACATTTCTCTTGACAGATTTAAGAAAACAGGGGAGATTATACATTTTTAACAAATCACGCACACAGGACACAGGTCTATCTCTTCTAGCCCTTTAGAGCATAAATAAACTATGTTTATATGCAATAAATGGTTTAGAGAACCAAATACTACAAATGTGTCCATCTGGTATCCATTTGTTCTCTTGACATTCAGCACATTTTTCCCCTAAATGTTCAACAGAGCTAAACACATAAGCCCAGACGACTGAGCGACCAATTGTGAGCATGATGAATCTTTTTCTAGCAGATATAATATAAGAAGAAAACCTTCCTTCTATAGGATGTATTACATGTCACGCTGGGCAGGGACCTGGTTTTCCTTGTTTTAGCTGCTGAGTCTCCGTTCCTCTGACAAAAAAAACAAAAATACAACAGTTAGTCGACAGAAAACAACACAAACAGGTCTTGTTTAGCATGGATAATGGAATTTGCTTAGGTTTCTGTAAATCTATTTAACTAATGTAATGGTGATTAGAGACAAGTTCAAAAGCTGCTGTTCGAATCTTGGGTTTTGTTGCATGTTGCATCTTTTGTATAAGCTGAAAAGTGTTTACATCAGCAACAAACTGCTTCAGACAGTTGAGAATATGATTTTTGTCGGTTTCACAATTCTTAACCCGCACAATGGTTTAAACATAGAAAACACCGTTTGTGTTAATCTTTAAATACTAATCTGTTGACAGATGCTGGAAACGCAAGGGTGCATCTCCTCAGAATCAGATTCTAGTAAGAAAAGTGTGCCCATCCTGAGATTCGTCACCCAAACGGCATGCTAAACAAGACCCCGTTAATACATCTCTTACACAACAACTGACCACGTAAGCTACAACAGACTTCACACAATGCTTCATTAAAATCAATCCAGCTCTGTGAATGCGATGGCTGACAGGTGTTTGGGAAATTACACACAGGTCTTGAGACTTCAGATTTGAAGTTGAACAAGCTTTTACAACGTGTTTAAAGACCTCACCGGCCATCTTAAAGTCAGTCTAATATGGGGAAAAAAGTTATATTCCCACACGATACATGCATATTCCTGATGGGATATCAGCACAACATAGAATTCTGGACATTATTTCAGAAGCCAACTGGACGGCTTTCTCAACAGAATCGTCATTACTGTTGGAGCAGATATAAGCCACACGTCTTAAAAGACACAAAAACGTACCACGTGTCATTACAGGAATAGTATTCCCTATTGATCTATAGATACATCTAGTCACATGTGAAATAACCGTTAGGGTTTTTAAATCGGCCATTCTGTCCGAAAAAAGGAAACATCACTAAGGCAGGCATTCTTTCAATAAGCCTTTCAATGTCACAAATTAAATCTTTAACATCTGGTTTTAAATCCTCTTTCTTTTTCTTGATAAGACCTTTCAAAGTTGCTGAAAGTACTTCTTTTGCATAATACTTGGGCTCCCTGCATGTAATCTGTCAAGTTAATATAAAATAAAATCACAACCTATTTGTACCGCCATGCAAATAGACTTAACAAATGTTCTTAAAGTCTAGACTCCCCATGTCCAAGGTCGTGCCGTCTAGGCCAGGTGTGTACTTTTTTTCTTGTCAAGTCGTGCTGCATTCAGCCAGTGCTTCAGTTTTTTTCATGGGGTGGTGAGTTTCTCTTTTTGGCACCTCCTTTAAAGAAAAAAAGTAAAATAGTTGTGAAACTCAAGAAAAACAGCAATACACCTGTGAAAAGCCAAGAACATTTATAAAAGGCATACATTCAAAATGACCTGATTAGACTTATCTGCTTCACCTCCCCATTCTACAGACTGGTATTCTTGTAAAATGATGACATCGGCCTCTGCTTTATCGGTTGGTTTTATTGTTGCAGAATCCATGTCTTAAAAGAAAACAGATGATGGTGTGTCGCCAAGATGGATAGATAGATAGATAAATATTTAATCCCCAGACAGATACTATATCCCCAGCAAGAACACTTGACTGGCCAAGCAACACAGACACGGGTAAGCGTAGCTGGTTAAAACCTTGCAAAACTGGTGGGCTCAGCCAGCCTACTTCAGCTCGGTCAAAAGAATGGTTAGCTGTAAAACAAGTGTCGGTGTCTCCTTCTGACCTTAATAGCGGCGGACAATGCCAGCCTGCTAGGTCTCGGTCATAGGGAGATGACCACCAGTGCTTACCACAACATACCCAGTTCTTGTTATGGATGAGGCCTAAGGCTTTGGGTCCAATTACCCGTCTTTAAATATGCTTTTGGGCGAAGCTTTTACAACGTTACGGCCAATCAAAACGTTTAAAGATAAGATTTTTTTTTAGATAACCCGCCAACATATTTTAACCAATCAACAAACACAAGCCTCATGTTGAGCTATCCAATGGAATTACACCATTCCAATTCGGGCATGCGCTGAGTGCATCGACCACGTCACATGTTCATAACAGCCAATCAGGATACAGACATGGTGGCGTGCTGTGAGGACTCTGTGTAGAAAAAAATATGGCGCTACTGTCAATGTATGAACTGTTATGTTAATGGAAAAGTGTATTGGCATATGAA
>NW_024380959.1:0-3769 GCF_016835505.1 Polypterus senegalus | reverse complement strand
CACCCCCATTTCGGCACGTTTTCCAACGGTGCCGCCTACGAGCCCCGACCTTCCGCTCCGGAGATATGGCGTTGAAAGTCCCCCATTGTAAACCAGGGGTAAATTTTTAGGTCCGCCCAAATGGTTCCCCAGAAACGCATTGAGCACGCTTCCACCGCTTGGGGTCGACCCTTTTGGGAGGAGATTTTTGCCCACCAGTTCAGGTGTCAGGAAGTGGTGGGTGGTGGTCCCTGGTTGGTGTTTCGGCCAATGGGTGGGGGTTGACGGTTAACGGTGGTGGGTCGTGGTCTGGGGCCGGCCACGCCTCCCTGGGGCCGGCAGGCTAAACCCCCCCAGGGGGGTGACGTGGGAGGGGTCGGTCTGACACCGCTCCACCCCCATTTTCGGGGACGCCTTTTCCAACGGGGAACCCCCCACCAGCGCCCGACCTTCCGCTCCGAGATATGGCACCCCGCTGAGGACAAAATGGCCGCCGGGCGGGCCGGATCCAACCCTTCCTGGGGCGGCGGCCGGAGGCGGGCGCGGTCTGAAACCGCCCCACCCCCATTTTCGGCACGCCTTTCCAACGGTGCCGCCCCGGCGCTAGGACCCTTCCGGGGGTAGGGCCGAAGGCCCCCATCCCGGGGGGAAAAAATGGCCGGGTGGGGAAAACCCCACTAGGGGGGGGGGCGGCGGTCTAAAACCCGCCCCCACCCCCATTCTGGGGAACCCCCTTCCACGTGCCCCCCGGCGCCCCGCCCTTTCCCCCTTTGGGTCCCCGGAACCGGGGGGAGGGGGGGCCCAGGGGGGGGTCGGTCGAAACCGCCCCCACCCCCTTTCTGGACCCCCCCCCAACGGTGCCGCCCCAGCCCCCTCCCGAGATCCGAAATCCGGGGGTGGGTAAAAGGGGGTACCAACTCTAAACCCGGGAAAACTTTTGGGTCTCCAAGGACCCCCCCCCCGTTGGCCCGCCGGGCCGGCCCTTTGGGCCCCATGCCCGGGGCCCGGGCACTGGGTAAAACATAAAACAGGGGGTTTGCCGGGGTGAGTCGGGATCCATCTGACCCCTCCCCCCTTTTTTGGGCCCCCCGTGCCCCCCGCCGACCTTCCGCCCGGAGGGTAGGGGGTTGGTAAGGGGGTTGGAGGTTAGGTTGAGGCAGGATAGGGGTAGGCTTAGGCCAGGCCAGGGGAGGTGTGGGAATAGCCAGGAGGGTCAGGTAGAAGGCCGGGCCCCAGGGTTAGGTAGGCCAGGTGGGCCAGGGCCAGCCGTAGCCAGGCCAGGGCAGGCCAGGGCCAGGCCAGGCTAGGCACAGGCCAGGTTAGGTTAGGAGAGGGCTAGGGTTGATGCGTCAGTAGCTAGGTAGGCTAGGCTAGCTGGGTACCAACTCAAATCCACGGGCAAACTTTTTAGGAAGTCCACAGAGGCTCAGCCACGCCCCGCTGGATCGCGTCCGCGGGCGGACCTTGTGGTCCCACGTCCAAAGATGCCCGGCGGCATCATGGTAAAACATAAAAACAGCGTGATCGGCTAGGGTGAGTCGGGCATCCATCTGAGCCCCGCCTACCCCATTTTCGGCACGCCTTTCCAACGGTGCCGCCCACGAGCCTCCGACCTTCCGTCGAGATATGGGCGTTGAAAGTCCCCCATTGTAAACCAGGGGTAAATTTCTAGTGTCCGGCCCGAAATGGTTCCCAGAAACGCGCATTGGAGACGCTCGACCGCTTGGTCGCATTGGGACCCTTTCGAGGAGACTTTGCCCGACCAGTTCAGGTGTCAGGAAGTGGTGGGTGGTGGTCCCTGGTGGTGTTTCCTGGTCAATGGGTGGCGTTGACGGTTAACGGGTGGTGGGTCGTGGTCTGGGGGGGTCAGGCCACGTCTCCCTGGAGCCGGCAGGCTAAAACCCTCCCCAGGGGCGTGACGGCTCGGGAGGGCCGGCTCTGACACGCGCCCACCCATTTCGGCACGCCTTTCCAACGGTACCACCCACGAGCGCCGACCTTCCGTCCGGAGATATGGCACCCTAAGCTGAGGACACAAATGGGCGCGGTCGCCGGGATCCAACCCTTCCTGGGGGCGGCCGGGAGGCGGGTCGCCGCTGAAACCGCTCCCCCCATTCTCCGGCACGCCTTTCCACGGTGCCGCCCGCGCCCAGGGACCTCCCCTCCGGAGGTAGGGCTCGAAGGTCCCCATCCCGAGGGGCAAAATGGCCGCGGGTAGGAAAACCCACTAGGGGCCGGGAGGGGGTCGGTCGAAACCGCGCCACCCCATTCTCGGCACGCCTGCTAACGGTGCGCCCGGCGCTCTCCGACCTTCCGCTCGGGGTACCCATGAACCAGGGAGAGCTGGCCACGGGGCCGGTCTGAAACGCGCCACCCCATTCTCGGCACGCCTGTTCAACGGTGCCGCCTCGGCGCCCGACCTTCCGCTCCGAGATCCGAATCCTGGGTGAGGTATAAGGGTAAGTACCAACTCTAAATCCACGGGCAAACTTTTTAGGAAGTCTCAAGAGGCCAGCACGCCCCGCTTGATCGCTGCCCGGCGGGCCGGACCTTGTGGTCCTATTGCCCAAAGATGCCCGCGCATCATGGGTAAAACATAAAAACAGCGCGATGCTAGGTGAGTCGGGCATCCATCTGAGCCTCCGCCCTCCATTTTCGGCACGCCTTTCCAACGGTGCCGCACGCAGGCCCGACCTTCCGCTCCGGAGATATGGGCGTTGAAAGTCCCCCATTGTAAACCAGGGGTGCAAATTTTTCTAGTGTCCGCCCGAAATGGTTCCCCAGAAACGCCATTGAGCACGTTTCCGACCGTTTGGGGTCGATTGGGACCCTTTTCGGAGTGAGACTTTTGCCCGACCAGTTCAGGTGTCAGGAAGTGGTGGTGGTGGTCCCTGGGTGGTGTTTCCTGGGTCAATGGGTGGCGGTTGACGGGTTAACGGGTGGTGGGTCGTGGTCTGGGGGGGTCAGGCCACGTCTCCCTGGAGCCGGCAGGCTAAAACCCTCCCAGGGGCGTGACGCTCGGGGAGGGCCGGTCTGACACGCGCCCACCTCCATTTCGGGCACGCCCTTTCCAACGGTACCACCCACGAGCGCCTCGACCTTCCGCTCGAGATATGGGCACCCAAGCTGAGGACACAAATGGCCGCCGGTCGCCGATCCGAACCCTTCCTGGGGCGTGACGCCCGGGAGGCGGGCGCTGTCTGAAACGCGCCCACTCCCCATTCCGGCACGCCCTTTCCAACGGTGCCGCCCCTGGGCGCTTAGGACCTCCCCTTCCGGAGGTACGGGGCTTCGAAAGGTCCCCATCCCGAGGGCACAAAATGGCCGCCGGGTAGGAAAACCCCACTAGGGGCCCGGGGGAGGCGGGGTCGGTCTGAAACCGCTGCCCCTTCATTCTCGGCACGCCTGTTCAACGGTGCCCCGGCGCCTCCGACCTTCCGTTCCGGGGGTACCCATGGTAACCTATGGGGAGAGCCGGGTTAGCTGGGGTCGGTCTGAAACCGCGCCACCCCCATTCTCGGCACGCCTGCTCCAACGGTGCGCGCCTGGCGCCCGACCTTCCGCTCCGGAGATCCGGAAATCGGGTGAGGATAAGGGAGTACCAACCTAACCACGGCAACTTTAAAGTCCGAGGCCAGCCACGGCACCACTGTTTTAGGAAGGGTCTACAACGGAGTGAGCGGGCCAGCTTTGGCCCACGTCGACGACTGCCCGCGTGGCGGTATCCATGGGTAACAACTACGCACACAACGATAGCCCCCCTGGCGTCGGCATCATGGGGCTTAGAAAC
>NW_024380958.1:0-32942 GCF_016835505.1 Polypterus senegalus | reverse complement strand
AATGTGGAGGATTAACTGTTCTAACTGCACTTGACTTGGGTCTGGAGCCTGAGATTCAGAGTTCTTAAGGTGATCATAAACTCTTTAGTTTGGTGGCATCATCTGTCTTCCTATTAACTCACTGAGCACTCTTCATATCCATAAGCAGAGGGCTTGAGGCAGAAGTGAACTAACGGCTGCAGGGAGAGCCCATATGCTAGTCAGTTACGGAAAATGGGAAAGATGACGAATGATGACAGGGCTCTGTAGTCAGTGGCGCACCTATGGGGTGCACCCCAGTGGCAGATTTAGGGACCACCTCTTCTCCACTGTCTTTTATTCTGCTCATTGCTCAATTGGGGGCTCTTCCTGCTATGATTGCTTTCAACATTACAAACAGGATCCCCCTAAACCGCTCTTTGATCAAGCTCGTTACTCCTTTCTTATTAACACCCCAGCTTTGACAAGACCTCTGAATGTGACTTTTAACATGGGGCCTCTAGACCTTATTTAGCTTAAGGCCTCACCAGTTATAAACTGGCACTCTACATAAGGACTGGTCAAGAACTCAGTGGAGGGTTTAAGTTGAGAAATTATTCTGTGGAGCTCAGGCAGATTTATTTCAGTGAAGGAATTTACTTTCTAAAAGAGCATGCTGAAGTACAGCAGGATTCATTTTGGAGAGACAAGTTTTGCTAGAAATCTACAGGTGGCATTTCATTATCTTAAACTTTGTTTAGAAGACAATCAATAGTTAAAAATAAAACTCTTAGGTTTGCCGCCTAATCATTTATTATTTTAGAAAGATAGAGCTGCCTCTCAAGTCCAACTATTTTATTATTCTCAGCTACAGTATATGTGTCTTTAATATTTCATTAGTGGATTGTTAATTCAATTTGTCTCATTTAGCCCTGCAGCATTTTCTCTTAAAATTTGACACTCTATGATTTTTTCCTGGGTATTTTAATGCTGGTGTATTTTTTAAACAGTTCTTTCAGGGGCCATTGTGTCAGCTGTAGCTCATACCTTTGAAAATAAATATTCTACCTTACTGGTATCATTGCTGGCTGCCTAAGACAGGCACTCCATTCAGACTGATTACTGAGGATATTAGCAAATCTAAAGGCTGTGTGGAGTTTGTATGTTCTTCCTGTGTCTCTGTGGGTTTCCTCCCATGCAAGTTAGATGTTAAATTGGCCCTGGTGTATGGTTGGTTTGTGCCTTTACCCTGCAGTGGACTGGCACCTTGTCCAGGGTCTGTTCCTGCCTTGTGTCCTATTCTGGCTGGTTAGGCTCCAGCAGACCCCCTGCCACCCTGTTCAGGACAAAGCGTTTTAGAAAATGACTCACTGACAGATGCTGCAGATGCATCAAAGTGGCATTTTGTAACAATACACTACCTTTACTACTAATTAGCAATATTTCTACATTACATAGAAATGTTCTGATATACTGACATCCATGACCTGCCTCACGTCAGCTTTTAAACCTTTTGAAATAACTGAACCAGCGTGTATGTCCTCCCTTATCTGTGGGCTGACTGACGTCAAATGAGTGTAGTGAGTTCATGAATTCAATTACTTTAGGGTCACACTGAATATGCACATGAACATTGCAATCCTCTATAATCAGGAGCCTATCGTAATTAGTTACTATAATGGATACGAAGTCTGAGAATTCCTTAGTAAAAGAAGCATTATACTTTTGGGGGTCTATAAATGATCAATACGAGAGATTACATCACTCCTTGAATAACCACATATAACTTCACTTGAAAGATGTCAATGTACCAGTCGTCTTCACAGTTTAATCGGCTCAAGTAAATACCGCTAAAATGCTGCTTCTTTTACCTTGGTGAACAGAATGAACAAAACTGTAATTCAGAGGTGCTGCTTTAATGAACACTGCTGCACCATCAGAGCTGAGCCACAGTTCATTTAATGTAAGAAAATCTGTTTTCATATCACTGATAAGATTGTCTTACTGCTTAACGTTCTGATATTTATTAAAGACACATTTAAGGTGTCAGAAGAGCACAGCTGTATCAGAGTGTGGGGGCACCTAGAAATAGTAATGAAGTTTTTTGCATTTATGCTGCCATCCATCCATCAATCCTCTTCCGCTTATCCGGGGTCGGGTTGCAGGGGCAGCAGCTTGAGCAGAGAGGTCCAGACTTCCCTCTCCCCGGCCACTTCTTCTAGCTCTTCCGGGAGAATTAAAAGTTAATTGTTGGCTCGATTTCACCAAACAATTAATGACAGGAAATATTTATGAATTTGTGGATACTGTTTTTAAAGTTTTTATTGCAGATTACATGTGACTTAATACAACACACATTTTTAAACAATTCGGCTGCCAGCTCGGCTATGTTTAATATACAGTATGATGTACATTAGTGTTGAGATGGATTTCCAGTAGTTACATCTGATTAATTATCTTAGCTGTGTTGTCTGAGAGGTCCTGGGTGCCTTGCCTGTTCAGATGTTTCCCATCTCTTCTTAAAGAATTGCTGTCGCTCCCAGCAGAAATCAAAAATTAATGGTGAAGGTAAGGCTGTACTCGGCACAGAAAGTCTTCAACCAGGCATGGAGGGAAAACAACTGACTAAAGGCCTCATCAGAATGTCAAAGCATCGGAAGTGGTTCAGAGGTGATGACCTACCTGCAGTTTGATGAGGTACAAGAAGGTGCGAGAGCCTGAAAACAGAATCCCTCCAGAATGCTTTTGGCAGTTACAGCTTTGGTAGATGTTGCAAATTTGATTGAATAAGTAAACAGTTTTCAACAAAAGCAAAAGAAATCCCAGAATACACTGCTGAGGGCCCAGTGTTTGTTCTGTAATTGTTAAGATCGAAGGTTTAGCAATGATTCTGTTCTTGCTTGTCAGTCTTTAATATATGAAACTTCAGAGTTTATTAAAACACACGTGTGATAATCAGCTATGAGAGAAGACATCAGAGGTTAAGTTCAAGGTCTTGTGACATCTGCAGCACACCTAAGGACACCCTTGGGATCTCAGTTGTCTTCTTATGGCCTCTTCCCCAGTAGACTGTGGGAGCAGTTGGCGAGAAGTCTTACTTCTGATCTACCACTCTCTTAAGGTGTACAGCAGTTCAAGTGACTGTAGATCAACTTTGTGTGACCGATCATCTCACATCCTTCAGAAAATCCAGCCTTAGTACAGGAGTTTGTGAAAATATTCATTGAAGAATTTCTTATACTTTATGAGTTTGCAAAGATAACAATTTCTGGTAATGGTCCACAGTTTGTTTCCTAATTCTAAAAATATTTAATTGAGGATTCAAATAAACTTTACTTTAGGGTATCTTCCTTAAACCAACAGTCAAGCTGAGAGAATTCATCAAGATATGGGAAGGATTTGAGTTGTTAGATACGATTAACAACACTCAAGAAAACTGGAGGGCAGCACGGTGGTGCAGTGGTAGTGCTGCTGCATTGCAGTATGGAGACCTGGGTTTGCTTCCCAGGTCCTCCCTGCGTGGAGTTTGCATGTTCTCTCCGTGTCTGTGTGAGTTTCCTCTCACAGTCCAACGACATGCAGGTTAGGTGCATTGGTGGTCCTAAATTGTCCCTAGTGTGTGCTTGGTGTGTGTGCCCTCGGTGGGCTGGCCCTACCCAGGGTTTGTTTCCTGCCTTGCTCTGTGTTGGTTGGCATTGGCTTCAGCAGACCCCTGTGACCCCGTAGTTAGGATATAGTGGGTTGGGCAATGACTGACTGAAGAAAACTGGAAAGACCTCCTACCTTTCATTGAGCTCTTTATGGTTCAAACTTTAGGTATCCTCAGACACTATTTCTCTGGCAAAACAATAAAACGTTGTTAGGGTGTTTGTTTCTAGTTCAGTATTTACCCGTCACTTCACTCCTTTTGACATTTTCTAAAAGGCCATTTTGACTTCCTGGTTTCTGTCCTTGGCATGTTTTTTCTGATTCTTTCATTTCCTGGTCTTTTCCATCCTCTACTTTTGAACACTGTTGATTTATTTTTGGGTGTTACAGTGAACATAGAATGTGACGTCACTGTAACGCTGACCAGCACCTGCCACAGATTTACATGCCTAGTAAATAATTCTGAGTGTCTCACCCTTATCTGGACTGACCCCATTCTTATACTCATATGTCCCTATAATTGTACTTATAAAGGATTCCCAGTTCCTGAGTTAGTTGTGTGTGTCGCTCCCACCGTTTTCACCCTGACTACTGAGATTTTATTCCTGTGACTATTGCTGTGTGTTTATGAATTAAAATTTTAAAACGTTTACCGTACGACAGACTTCCTTCAGGTCCTCATGTCAAACACATAGATGAGTGAGACCAGACGTGAGCTCCTCTTAGCCACTGACCACCCACTCATTTACTTTAATTCTCTCTGCCCTTTACTGCCCACCTCAATGTCATCTCTATCTTACTTTCACCATCTAGAGTCCAGCTGAAGTTTGGTTGAAAGGACACCGAGTGCCACTCTGATCAGATATTCAGTCATCTTGACGTCTTCAAATGGCTTTCTACTGCCCTAAGACCCAACAGAAGTCTGGACAGGCGTACTTTAGGTTAAGAAGACCTGATGAAGAAGTCGCTGCTCTGTCTGGTGAGAACAAATTTGAGACATCATTCAGTCATTAAGAAAGGGTGCAACAAAATCTGAAAGTAGGTTTATTAATATTTAGTCATTTTAATAATAAATTAAAGAAAAGAGAGTCTGAAGATATATGAACAAGTAAACAGATTTATAGGAGCTCGTATTTCTCTTTGTGTGTTAATTAAATGTCAGAGTCTTTGAAATTGCAAACACTTATCTAGTTGGTGTCATGTTGGGTTTTCCATGTTGGTTTTCTCAAGTTGGTCCACTGACCTCTCAAACGTGTGTGTCAAGTATTGGTGTTTGGTGATCTCTCAGTCAGTCCAGTAGAGCTGAGTGTCGATGTGTAGACAATCATGTCTTGGAGTTCAGGATTGGTGACTGCATTATAACAATCTGTAACTGAAAAAATGGGAAGATGGAGGATTAGGAAAAGTGAGGCACTTGCATCGTTGTCTGAAGATTGTGTCTCAATTGTATGGACTGTCAGAAAAAAACTAAAGAAAGAAATCTAAAATGTTTATTTTTAAATCTGTATTGTGGTGTGGGTGAACCTAAAATAGACTTAGCTGCCATCCAGTGGACTAACACAATGTAACACAATTTTCAGTCCATCTCAGGGTCTGCAGGAGGGCTGAGGCCATCCCAGCAGCATCAGGCAGAAGGCAGGACTGGCCCTGGATGAGGTGCCCACTAAATCTCTACTTGATATTTGAATTACACACATCTTATAATCTTTTAGAAAGTCTGTTAAAATATGACATTTGTGTAATGTGTGTCGGAATACTCTTATAAGGCATTGTATTTATTAGCAATAATGTTTTTGGAAACAGACAACATATTACAGCCTCCCTCCTACCTACAGTATGTTGGCCTACAGGCTCTTTGTCTCTGTTTAGATTTTATTTGTCCTTTCATTTTAGCTCTGCCTGGCTTGCAGTAAAATTCTGGAGCAGCCACTAAGTAAAGTTTCGGAGGGGAAAATATTTGGGAATGACTTGTGTGGACTTTTATACCAGACAAACAGGCACACGTTCAGTTTTATAGATTGTAGATGACATTGTGGTCGACTTGCCTGCATTGCTCAAGTATATTTGTACAATAGGTTAAGATATGACAAGAGATATTTCACTGTGTTTTGTTTTTAAATGTTGACCCCTTTGTGATGGTTGGCTGTCTCTTCGTTCATCTCCACTCCCTCTCTTTCAATGTCTCTGCTCTCATTAATTGAGATGTTGTTAATTAATAAACTGAGTTTTTGTTCAGTCATTGAATCTTTGATATTGCGTGTAATCTTCCAAAACTATTGTTATTTTGTGATGAAATCCTGTTCATGGTGACACTCAAGCCCCATAAATTCTGTATGTTAAGTTGTGTTAATTGTAATCGAGTCTCAACTGCTGTGGAGTGATGTCTGTTTTTATGGTGCTGGCCATCCCCCTGTGAGTCCTCAGTGAAACGGAGTAAATCCTAGATTTGAAATTGCATGTGCAATAATATAAGTAGAAAACCAAAACAGATGTTTTCAAGTCCACCGTCACATCACACTACACTCCTGCCTTTTCCATGTAGTCTGGATTTTAAGTTAGACTGACGACAACCAACAGGTAACATTTTAAAAGTGTTCATCTGTTTTTATGTGATTTACAAACAAACAAACAAACAGACAAACAAACAGACTGACCAGATAAGATCTGAGAGTTAAAATGAGGTCCTTAAAATGTAAAAGGGATGAACAACATCAAACAAAGCCAAACAATGTCAAAGATAGACAGAGGGTGTTGTGATTTTATTTCTGTCATTGCCATACTGATGTCGTATCATTTCATCTTGCTGCTTATGCCCTACATGAAAAATGATAAATACTTCTGTCATAAAACAAACATAATCCATTTAAAAAAAAATTTTTTTTTTTCTTTTCAAAATGGCATTTTTTCACTAAATCACAGAAATAGTTTGTAGTTAAGAAAGTCCAATTTCAGAAAATAATTCAGTACACTGGCATCTATAAAGTACCCCAATATTTTATTCTTTATTTGATCTTGAAGATTTTCATTTAGATCAGTGTAATAAAATAACAAAGCTCAGGGCATGTAAACAGAACAACAATCAAAGAACAGAATGGTGCATAAAACCAGAGCCATTAAACACGAGACGTAAGTTGAATTTACAGGGCAGGAAAAATAATAATAAACCATAAACACAAAACTAACAAGAATGAAATGCCGGTGAGTTTGTTTCCTTTCCAGAGTCCAATCTTGAACAACCATTAAAGTCAGAGCACTGACTGACCCTTAGGTCCTTATTGTAGTGACATCACCCATTGCACTCTCACCATCCGCCATCATAAGTAATGGCATAGGAGCAGAACGATTGAAATGCTGGTTCAAATAAGAAAACACAAGATGGTGCTGAGGGAAAAAGCAAATCATTTTTAATGTGGCCTCCAAAACCCTAGAAATCCTCAGAATCCTAATCCTTAATATTTTTTAAGACAAAGGAAAAATTGGAAAACAAATTGCTGGCACAAAGTCTCCTCAACTCTCTGCTCACCTGGGCTGCTGCTGTAATTGTGGGTGGGGATGTCTCACCTATACTGGTATCAGCAGAAGGATGGTTGGAGGATGCAGTACTCTAAGGTGACAGTGGATTAGGGTGGTCAAACCTGTTAAAGAAGTTGTTCATCAGGATTGCTCTCTCCACATCTCTCGATGGTGGCACCCGCTTGAGCTGCAGCCAGTGATGATCTTCATCCCATCCCACACTTCCTTCATGCTGTTATTCAGCAACTTCTGCTCCAGCTTTCTCCTGTACTGTTCCTTCACTGCCCTGAGCTGGACTCGGAGTTCCTTGTGCACGCACTTGAGCTCATGCTGATCACCACCTTTAAAAGCCCTTTTCTTCTCGTTCAAAAGGCCTTTGATGTCACTTGTAATCCATGGCTTGTTGTTAGCATAGCAGCGTACTGTTCTTACTGGAACTACAATGTCCATACAGAAGCTGATGTAATCAGTTGTGCATTCAACAGCCTCTTCAATGTTCTCACTATGTGATCTCAGCAATATATCCCAGTCTGTAGTTCCAAAGCAGTCTCTCAGAGCCTGCTCTTCCTCAGGGGACCACTTCCTGAATGAGCGTGTGGTTGTAGGTAGCGCCTTCACTCTTGGTTTGTAGTGAGGCTGAAGCAGAACCAGGTTATGATGTGCGTTTCTAAGCACAGGCAGTGGGGTGGCGCTGTATCGTCTTTAACGTTTGCATACAGTAGGTCAATAGTCCTGTTTCCCCGAGTGTTACAATCCACATACTGGAAGAAGACAGGTAATGTTTTGTCCAGCGTCACATGGTTAAAGTCTTCAGCGATTGGCACAAGTGCTGCGTTTGTAACTTAGCAACTGCAGAATGGATGATGTCACTCGCTTTCTCTGCATTCGCTTGAGGGGGGGATGTAAACAATAACAGCAATCACGTGTCCAAACTCTCTGGCCAAGTAATAGGGACGCAGACTTACGGCCAACAGTTCAATGTCCCTGCAGCAAGTGGAGATTTTAACGTTTACATGTCCCGAGTTGCACCACTTTGTATTGACATAGAGAGCGAGTCCTCCTCCTTTCTTCTTCCCACAGGTACTTGCGTCTCTGTCCGCTCTAACTGTGCTAAACCCGGGTAGCTCCACGTTAGCATCTGTGATGATAGACGTTAACCACGTTTCACTAAAACACAGCAAGCTGCATTCTCTGTATGTTCTGACATTTTCACCAGCACAGCCAGTTCGTCGATCTTATTTTGTAGTGAGTTTACATTTCCCAGGATCACAGAAGGCAGCCAAGGTTTATAGTGCCACTTTCTTGCAAGCCGCTTGGCTTTTATTTTAGAGCCGCTCGGCTTCTCCGATGTCATCTTCTTACCTCTTCAGGTAAATAGGGAACCACACTGATGTGGGTATTTCTTCTCAGTGCTTGAAGTTGACTACTTGAATAGGAGAGTCTCAGCGTGTAAAAATCCACGTCAAGTAGTAAATGCAGTAAAAAGTGTCCAGGGAGCAATTCCACATAAAAGAAAGTGGTAGAAGTGATCAGTGAAATGGAGAATAATAGAGAAAAATGGTAAAGTCATACACAGAACTGCTGGAATGGCTGCCACTCACGGCAGCACCGGATGTCCATCCATCCATTATCCAACCCGCTGAATCTGAACACAGGGTCACGGGGGTCTGCCAGAGCTAATCCCAGCCAACACAGGGCAGGAACCAATTCTGGGCAGGGTGCCAACCCACCTAACCTGCATGTCTTTGGAAGGAAACCGGAGTGCCCGGAGGAAACCCACGCAGACACAGGGAGAACATGCAAACTCCATGCAGGGAGGACCCGGGAAGCGAACCCGGGTCTCTTAACTGTGAGGCAGCAGCACTACCACTGCGCCACCGTGCCGCCAGTACTGGAAGTAGAAAAAGAAAAAGTGTTTCTTAAACATGTCCGTGATGGGTCAGCACATAATTGTGTCGTAAAAACTGACCAAATTTGTCGAAATATGAATCCTGTATCAAGTCGTACATAGTGCAGTATGTGAAACAATGCAGTTAATGATCACAGAGAGCTTCTGATTCTGTGGCACTGAAATATAATAAGATGGGCTTGTGACAGGCAGGCTTGTGAGGTGAAGGCACCGCGACGCAAGTTTGAAATGTTGAGATGAAAATAGCAGGTGTGGCATGAGGATGTGATGATTCTGGGGTTTTTGTGAGGTGTGAGTGAATAGAGTGATGGTATATATAGTGCCATGGAAGTGTTTTTACAGTAAACAAAGTTTCAGTGGTCATGGACAACTGTCCAGTCCCTCGTTATGTGTTCACATTTACAGAATACATTGAAATGAAATCTGCACCTGAGGTGTAAAGAAGTCTTTGTATTAAGTTTACCGTTCCTTAAAGAAGAAGAATTCCTTCTTGTTACACTATTGTAAAGTAGTTTGATAAATATCAGTCTACTGGTAGTGTGAAAGACTTGTTTGTTAAATCACTGAGATCTGCAAGAAAATCAGAAAATATCAAAAGGTGAGACAAGCAGTAGACATACATCACCATGTTAGTCAGTGTAAAATGAATAGACACCAAAAAGTGGTTTGGGGCAGCCAACCGTATATTTGAATAAGGCTGCAATAATGGAGCTTTGGCAACACAGAAGTGTACCAGCTGAGTCCCAAACAGAAACTGAGTAACAATGTAAGATGACTGGCTTTTAAAACAGGTAACCGGAAGTGACATTATCTGGAGCTGGAGCCGGAAGTGATGTCATCGGGCCAGAACCGGAAGTTACGTCGTCGTCTAGAACTGGAAGTGATGTCATTGGAATCAGGCAGAATTTCCTGTGTCTGGTCTGCAGAGGTAGAAGAGAAAGGTTTATTGCACCCTGCCACACCCTGGCCTGGCATGGAATTACCTTTTTTTGGTCCTTCTAGCTGCCTTCCATGTGCACATGCGTGACATCAGTTGAGTTAAACATTTCAGACTGGACTGTTCAATTAATTATTCAGCAAGGTTTATCCCATTACACATTTAGAAATGGTTAATTGAACAGTTAAATGGAAACAGGAGAAAACATACTGTTAATGGTGGAGCTCATTAGAAAACCATAATTTTAATGTTGTTTAATACAAGGTGAATGATCTGAATTGATTAATTCATTTTTGAGTAACTTCAGTCCTTAACTGGTGCAATGAGCTTTCATGCTGTGCATTTACAATTCAGAATCAGATTTCAAAGTCAGAATCACATTTATTTATTGGCCAGCTATGCACACATACAATAATTAGACTCCGGTTTTGGTGACTCGCCAAGTATAAGTTACATAATTGACATACACACAACAGTTAATCACACAATTCAAAAATAAAAAAAAACAACCCACAAGACAAAGAATGTAAATATAAACATATGATATAAAGTGCAGAGTGCAAAAAAGAAAAAAAATTAACAGTATGTAAACAGTCTTGAGAATATTGCAAGACCCTGCGAGGTCTAGTTAGGGATAAGATTAATCATTTGTGTGCCTGATGGCCTGTGGGAGAAAACTGTTCTTATATCTGATTGTTTTGGTGTATATTAATCTAAAACGCCTGGCCGATGCAAGAAGTTGAGGGGTCAGTAATGATTTACCAGCCTCTTTCATGACTCTGGAGTAGTGCAGGTCCTGTAAGGTGGGCAGACTGGCACCAGTGATATTTTTGGCAGACCTGACTCTTCGTTGTAGTCTGTTTCAGTCATGTTTAGTCACTGATCCGAACCACACTGTTATGGATGAGCTGAGAACAGACTCAATGACTGCTGTGTAAAATGGCATCAGCTGCTCTTGTGGAAGGTTGAACGTCCTCGGCTGTCACAGGAAGTACATTTACTGTTGTGTATTTTTTATGATGGGCCCTACATTGGTCTCTCATTTCAAGTCTCTCTCAGGAGATTAGAGATCCCAGAATTGTGAAGGTTTCCACAACTGACACAGCAGTATGAAGTGTGGAGAGGGGAGATAATAGTGTGGGATCATCAAATCCTCACACCACACCCCATGAAATTCTCTCTCTCAGCTTTACTAAAACATAAACTGAGCATTTCCATGGGCAGTGATACCATGTGTTGTGCTGAATTGGCCTGTGTGTTTGTGTGTTGTGTGTGTTCACCCTGTGATGGGATGGCGTCCTGTCGAGGGATCATTCCTGTCTTGCACCTTGCACTTGCAGGGATAGGCTCCAGCCTCACCATGACCCTTCTGAATAAACAGATTTGGAATATGGATGAAGAGAGGATTGTTTTAATAATACGTTAGTCTCCCACTTTCCTTTTTTAGTAAAATTCAAATGCTTGAAAGGAAACAAAAACATTCAATTTTTTATTTTATGGCAGTCATTATTTTTTTCTTTATGACTTCTTTGTCTCTAAGATAATAATCCTCTTCTGGGGTCCCACTATAGTAACAATTTTCTAATGCGGTCCTCATATTAAAAGTTTAAGAATCCCTGCATTAAACGTTTGTAGTACAAGGGAAAGTGGTGCCTGTTTGAGAACTTTCAACAAGTACTTTTACTTTAATACTTTCTTACTGGGTGTCCAGTTTCCTCCCACAGTCCAGGGACATGCTGGTTAGGTGGATTGGTGATCCTAAATTGCCCCTAGTGTGTGCTTGGTGTGTGGGTATGTGTCTGTGCCCTGCCCAGGGTTTGTTTCCTGCCTTGCCCTGTGTTGGCTGGGATTGGCTCCAGCAGACCCCCGTGACCCTGTAGTTAGGATATAGCGGTTTGGATAATAGATGGATGGATACTTTCTTAATTTTACTTCAGTTAAAAGGTCAATGGGGTACTTGTACTTTTGTTAAAGGGTACATTTTTGCTCGTTTATTTGTACTTTAACTTAAGTAAATATTTTGAGTACTTCCTCCACCACTGAAACTGGACAGAACGAGATGTTTTTCTAACAACAGCAAGGAAGCCGAGATGACTGGGAATCTCATTGTGTTTCGGCTACTGTCTGTCTTCACATCTGTGGAGCACATTGGAGTTCACTTCACTTGTGGTTGCTGGACTGTCTGTCGATGCACTTTACATAACAATAGTTGACTGAATGCAAAGTTCTGCTCCAGAAGATGGAGTTTCTATGCCAGCATGGTGTGTTATATTTCAGCAAGAGTTTATTCTCTGGCTTACAGTCATGTGAAAAGTATGTATACCCCATTGGTGGTGTTTACTGTTTCAACATATTTAAACAGGGAAATGGTAGATCTTCATGCAAACAATTCCAACAGGTAAAGGTTGAATAAGCACAAGTAAAATCTCTCTTTTAAATCGCTTATTCGAAAAAACAAATCTCAACAGATGTAATGGTCTAATGGGAATAAAGAAAGTCCACTCTTGGCCTCAGAAGCTGGTATTGTCCCCTTTAATAGAAATAACTTTGCATAACTGCCCACCAGTAATTGATATCAAGTCCTCCAAGCAAAATTCCTTCAGTTGCAAAATGTTTGTGGGTTTTCTTGCATGTAGAGTCAATTTCTAATGCCCAGTAACATTTCAATGGGATTCAAATCAAGGCTTTGACTAAGTTAGTCTATAAACTTTCTTTTCCTCTTTTGGAGCCATTACTGTGTGGATTTGCTAGTGTTCTTCAGACCATTGTCATGTTGAAAGGTCCGTTTCTAGTTCAACTTCAAGATTTGGACCGATGGCCTCACATTCTCCTTGAGTAGATTATTATATGATGCAGACTTCATATCTGACTCAATGACTGCAAATGGCCCTGGCACTGAGGTAACAAAGAAACATGAAACCCAAACATTTCCACCACCATGCTTCACAGTTGGCGTGAGGTTCTTCTCCTGAAATACTGTCATTGGTTTGTAACAAACATGTTTACTGTTTCTGTTGGCTAAAAAACTCCACTTTTGATTCATCTCTCCAGAGCTCACTGCATAACCAGCAAGAAAAGCAAAAATACAACAGGCAAACTGAAAATGAAGCAAGAGTAGATTCATACTCACCGCAAAAGTAGTATCGGCAGAGAAGGAAGAGGGCTCATGCAGGACTGAAGTAGTTGTGATCTAGACAATCACTAATGGCATTTGTATAGAAAGTTAAATTCAGAAAGATTACTCAAATTAGAAGGTGACGGTGAAAAAGTCTGATGGGACAAAATAAAACAAAACAAAGCAATGACACCGGTGAGAAGAGGGAGCCAAAACCTGCACAACATGCTCTGAACCAGATGCGAAACTGAATCACAGTTAGGTAGACATGAAGCAGTGCTCTTACTTAAGAGCATAACCAAGATTCTCACAGCAGGACTTCATTAGATTATTGAAAGGATACCAGACTCACTCCAGCAGCAGTTAAAGTCACAGTGGAGTGAGGATTGTATTGTATTCATTTGTTTGTAATCAGCCATGTTTAGACTGATTTGTGACCCTTGTGTCTCCCAATTTTTTTCATCTCTCCTTTACCATCTTATCCTCTCTTCTTGTAGGTTTGACACAGACGTTTTCTGAAGTCATTAAGAGATTCCATCATGAAGACCTTCTAAATGTCACCAAGTACTACAAGCCCTATCTGGCCTACGTGATTGAATATGACATCACAAGTATCCTACAGAACCTGGTCACCAAGAACGTGCTCACCAATGATGAGGCAAAGGTAGGAGACTTTCTGTGTTACTGATAAAAAGAAGGAACAGCAGACATGAGGAAGAGAGCAGAGAGAGTGAACTGCTAGTTTCGGAGGAGATGAACTGACCATCTGTAACAGAATTCAGTGTTAGCAAGAGGTTTTTTCAACAAGTCAGAGATAATGGCCACGACCACCAGTGCTCATCTCAAAACAAACATCTATTTTATGTATTTAAGAAATTCAAGGCCAAAGAAGAGCAAGAGGAGCGAGCAGGTGTGGAGTCCTTCATCAGTGACATAATGAACAAAGACAACATAGTGCTGGTTAACCTGTGGGAGGCACTGGCTGAAGAACTTGTAAGATTTCCATCACCAAACCTGACAAGAATATTGAAGGAGGTGACAGAGGGAGGTGAGTCAATGGAGTCTCTTGAATATCAGAGAGATGACACATCCCATGGTGTACCAGTGTATGAGGCTCTCTATGAGATGCTGATAGAGCCCCACACTAACAATGGCATGCCAGCCTTAGTACCAGAGCTCCAGTGCTCCCTCCAGTTTTCTTCTCTTGTCAGGAGTCACACTGTAACTGTTTGAGGAGTGATATGTTCCTGCTGTTTGGTGGTCTCAATTAGATTTCACGCTTTTTATTTTTTGTCATGTTGCATGTTGATTAGTACAGCCTAGTGCTGCTGACTGTGTTATCCTTCTGTATGAGACAGAGACTCACCCTCCATTGTCCTTCTCTGTCTCTGGTTCTCACCTCCTTTTTCAACTATAACCAGCAGGTGTACGTCTTTATTTTTTTTTTTTAATTGGTCAAACATTCCAGCACAGGTTTTGATTTTCCATACTTTCTTCTTTCTTTTCAAACCTTCACTTTCAAATTCAAAGTAGCATTCTTCTTATGCTGTGACCATTTCCCACTATCATCCATTTCACTGTTACTTCAATGATCCTTTGCCTGTCCCCAGTTAGGTTATACACCTTAACATCTTGGCCCCCATGTTCTTTTATTGAGTATGAAACCTTCTGTGAGGACTGGTTGATCATCACAACGTCCCGCTGTGACTTGAAGGGCAGCAGAGCAAATTTAAGTCATTTTAAGTCATTTAAACCTTGTTAGACAAGTGGGTTGGATGATGGATGGATAGACGAGTCCTTCGTTGAACTCTCTACAGTAACAATGTCACTCAGGGTGCCTACTATTTGAGTTTCTCTGAATTTGATGTCTTCCTGGGACTTTGTTATCTGAGCAATGACACAACTTACCTGGCGTCCACTCTTTGTTTAACTATTTGGACAGCAGGGACTAACATGTTAGTCCTAACGTGTCACATTTACATAAGGAATGCATTTGGGGCTACGTTTTAAAAAATGTGTAAATGCTGTGTCTTTGAGTAATTTATAATTCCTAATGCTTATCTCTTCCTTCCTTTCAGGAATGGACCTCTTGCTTGACATTCAGGTCAGTCTCCAGCCCTATCCCATTAATGATCATATTAAAGGTAACCCACTGATCTTCTTTCACTGGTCTGCAGCTTATCAGTTCTTCTGCTCCACAGTTTCCTTACTTGTTCTCATTGTGACTTTTAGACATCCACAAGACACACAGATGTGGTGTTTTTGAATCCACAAGGACTCTGGAGGATCAGGCATCTCCTGGAGATCCACATACCAGAGTTGTGGGCTTTGAGAATCGATACACAGAGCTGATGGTTATTGACCAGTACAGAAGGACATATAATGAGAGGCACCATGAACTGGAGAAGACTGGAAGGGTGCATGCAGAGCTAATAGAGGAGCGGACAAAAGTGAAATGTGAGCGAATCTGGACAGAGCAGCTTTTTAGAAGAAGTGCAGGAAGT
This sequence comes from Polypterus senegalus, assembly GCF_016835505.1. Lineage (NCBI taxonomy): Eukaryota > Metazoa > Chordata > Cladistia > Polypteriformes > Polypteridae > Polypterus > Polypterus senegalus. The sequence continues at coordinate 17,358 of NW_024380958.1, read as the reverse complement.
GACATAGACTCTCACATTGTAGTGGTCAGTGGGGTGGCTGGAATTGGGAAGACCACCATGGTTCAGAAGATCATGTCTGACTGGGCCAGAGGCACTCAGTACCAGAGGTTTGCATTTGTGTTTCTGTTTAAATTCAGGGATTTGAACCTACTAGACACGGAGAAAGAGCCACAGATGCCTCTGACCAGGCTGATTGTAAGGCACTATAAATATCTCAATGACCTGAGACTAAGTGAAATCCTTCAGAAGCCTGAATCTCTCCTTTTTATTTTTGATGGACTGGATGAGTACAAACACAAACTGGACTTCACACAGACACGGCTCTGCTCAGAACCAAATGACTACTTTCCTGTCCATACTGTGGTCACCAGCTTGGTCAGGAGGACATTACTGAAGGGTTGTACAGTCTTGATAACAACCAGACCAACAGCCTTGGTCTTTTTAGACAAGGTGAGAGTTGATCGATTTGCAGAGATCCTGGGGTTCTTCCCTGAACAAAGGCTGATGTACTTTAAGAAGTTCTTTGGTGATGCTGATCAGGGCTCTGAGGCTTTTCAGTATGTTGAGGAGAACGCCATCCTGTACACCATGTGCTTCAACCCCTCGTACTGCTGGATTATCTGCTCTGTGCTGAAGAGCCACTTCATGACACCTGAAGAAGAGCGAGGAGCTGCCCCCAGAACTGTCACCGAGCTCTTTGTGATGTTCCTTCATAACATCCTCACCAATCACAAACGAAAAGCTAAAGACCAGAGGGGAATTCTGGTCAAACTGGGAAAGATGGCTTATCATGGGGTGGTGAATAGGACACTCTTATTTTATGACAAGATGGAGATGTCCACTTTTGGTCTCCAGCCAGTTATGTCCTCTCCATTCCTCTCAGGGTTCCTCAAAGAAATCCTTCAGAGAGAAAGCGCTCTGGAGCACACGACATACACATTCTACCACCTCACCCTCCAGGAGTTCATGGCCGCCTGCTCCTTCTACCTCAGGTCATCAGGGAGTGTCAAGGAGCTACTTGTGAAGCTGGACGCATGTGAAGATGGCCGGTTTGAGATTCTCACTCGATTCCTCACAGGACTGGCCAGGGATTCTGTATTTAAGACACTGGAGGGAGCGCTGGGGGAGTTTGAGAGGAATACAGCAAAGAACATACTGAAGTGGGTGAAGCAGAAAGCTGAACAGGCACTACAGGGACGAGATAAACGTGAAGTTCTGCGAGTGTGTCAGTGGCTCTATGAGACTCAGAATAAGAGATTAATTAGAGATGCCATTGGGAAGGATTTAAAGATGAACTTTAGTAAAATGACTTTATCTCCTCTGGACTGTGCTGTGCTGGGCTCTGTCATCAGCTGCTGTGGAGAACTTGAGGAGCTCAACCTGTTTGAGACACCGATCACCCCAGAGTGCATCAGGAGACTGGTGCTGGGGCTCATCTGCTGCAGACGTGTCATGTGAGTAATAAAACCTTCATGAGTTTAGTTTGATTGTTTGCTAACTGGGCATGGTGGTGCAGGAATAGCTGTTGCCTTTAAGTGAATAGGCCATGGTTCGTGTCCCAGGTTCTGCTTGTGTGAAGTTTTCATAATCTCCCAATGTCCACATGCATTTTCCTCCCATAGTCCAAAGAGATACAAATTAGGTGGATTGGTAATGCTAAATTGGTCCTAGTGTGGGGTGAAATTCTGTCCAGGGGTTGTTCCTGCCTGCCCCATTTCATTGCTGGGATGCTCAATCTATCCTATGACCCTGCCCTGGGTAAAAGGTTTTAGAAGATAGCTGATAGTTGTTTCTAAGCAGAATTTTATTTGAAATTGTAAACTCACTGGGTCAGCAACAGTGTACCTCAGATACTACCATGCTAGCAATGAATCAAGACCAAACTACATAGAAGAGGAGATGATCCTCAGATCAAGATCAGTTCAAGTATTGAAATAATCAGTGGATATCTTTGTTTTCATACACATGTGCATGACATTACAAAGCAGAAAATACTCCCCCTTTAAAGAAACACAACATAATAAATATCTATAGCAATATTAACAGTATAGTCATACTTTTACAAAATAAAACACAGTCTATACTTAAAGAAACTGTTAAAAGTTGATAGACAGTCACGTGACACTGTGTCTGATAACTCAAGTACATCTCAGTTGTGTCAAAAAGCAGCCTCAGCACATCAACTTTGTGTTCTCCTCCAGCTTTCAGTCAGCAGGGTGGTGGGATTTCTCTCCACTGTCTCAGCTAACTCCTCCAAGATTGTCCTGGACTGTCCCCAGACTGGGTATATGAGATGGTCCTGGAAGGTGTTAATGAAGCAATCTGACTTGAGCGTCTCCACCACCTGCTCTGCTGTGTTCTCTCTTGGGCAAAGCCAGCAAGTCAGCTTGCCCCATAAGCTGAATGCCTGGGCTCATGCTGGATGGTCACAGTTATTCTACCAGTCCTGGCAGCGCTGTGCTCAACAGACTGAGATGAACCCGTAACATGCTGGAATCTCCCACTTAAGGATTGGGAAGTTGGTGGCAGCAGGCTTGTCCATATCATAAGTATGTTGTGCCTCGCCTTTCAAGAAGGGAGACAGAAGGTACACTCATTTCCGTTGTGGCCAGCATGACGAATGGCTGTTCTTTCAGAAATCAGCATGTAGGTCTCAGCGTCATCCATGAGCCACATAAGGATCAGTAACTGGGCATGAAACTTGGCCTAGTCAGCTTTCAACAGGCTGCAGCCTCTGTCATCTGCCACTGTAGCTGTGTGATCTGGTCGGCCAGCTGCTGTATTATCTCCAGAAGGTCTTTGTGTTTGCCAGTCTTACCCGCAAAATCCTGTCAACTGTGCCAGCTGTGTGGGGCAAATGAGACCCAAAGAAAAGTTGGGATATCAACTGGGCCACCCTGTTTACGGCAAGTGTCCAAAAATGAGCATGTGGTCGTGCAATAGAAATCAGGCATCACAAGTGCATTCTTAGCCTCTGTGGGTTGTCATGTAAGTTGAGTATCTGAAGCGGATCTGGGTCAGGAGGATCTGTCATGCAGATTTGAGACTCCATCTTCTGGGACCCCTTGCTTGAAGAGGCAGGGTTCATCTGACAGTGGGCGTGACCTCAATGGGGGGCTTCTCAGAGCTATAGAGGAGAAAAGAGTCAGCACTGTTAGTGCTGGTACCCCTTCTTGCCCCAGTGGGGCATTGCATACCTTGTCCGAGCCTGGAAGGTAATCCTCAGCCACCCATCCATGGCTATATATCTGTCTCTCAGAATGCTGCAGAATTCACCAGTCCATAACATATTTATGAAGGTGGAAAATCCTCAACTGTTCTAATTGGTAAACTCAATTCACTTACTACACAAACATTACAGACACAACATAATAATAATATTGGCAATAATGAACATTACCCATAGCTCATATGCAAATGCTGAAAATCATCACCAAATATTACTTGAAAACTATGGAAATTATCAAAATCAGTGTAAGTGAACAAGTCGCTTTTGGTGTGAAGTAGTGGCCAGTATACCACTGACAAAATACAGCTGTTTTGGGGGGTTTAAGTTAAGGAAGTGAACATTTTTTAAATCCTTTGATATAAAACAGAATAACAAGGTAGTCTGGTTCAGGGGCAATGCCACACTTTGTCTCAAGTCATGCTGGGTCTGCTGTGGCAGGTTCAGAGAATTAAACCTTTTTAGTCATCTGCAGAGAAGGTTGCATGGGAACCTCCTTGAGATCTTCAGAATTCTCAAAGGCTCTGATAAAGTTGAACCAGGAGAATTCACACATTTAAAAAAAAATCATAAACTCTTCAAAATGGAATGCAAATTATGGGAAACTGCATTGAAGAATGAAATCTAGAAGCAAGTTTTCATTCAAAAGTTTGTGGGAATCTGAAAAGTAAAGACCAAAGGCCACATGTATAAATGGTGTGTACGCACAAACATTCCAGCTCATTTTGAGATGTATAAGAACTAAACTTAGCATAAAGCCATGCACATTTTCACAGCAGGGCACCCCCTTGCATACGCACTTTTCTGCTCCATTTTGCAAACTGGCGGCACCCAACGTCAAAGCAGTGCTACTGTTTCTGTGGTCTTCTTTTCTTGTTTAGATTCACATCTATGATGCAGTTGTAATCAAATACACTGAAATTAATTGCATATAATTTAATATTTAATTCACTCAGTTGTAATCATTCTGTAACAATATAATGGCGCACAGAATGGCTAAACTATTCCAACTACCATGGCTACTTTAGTCTTGTTAGTAGACATAGTAAATAGAAGAATTAGAAGTGAGAGCACATATTTATAGATCATGCTGAATGGATTCAAATTATATTTCGATTTCTCTGAGCTATCCTCTTGAGCTGAACTGGCGCCAGCTTTACAAAGGCAGACTTTGAGGAATTGTGCTCTAACTGCTCCTTTGTAAGTTCTGTCCACTCTCAGGTTTTTACCCACAGGTGCTTTTCAACGTGAGCTTGCTGACCGATCAGGTATTTGATAAACATCACTGAGTCACACCATGCCAGCTGTATAGGATGGTATTATCTGCTTGTCATCCAGATAGATAAGATTTCCTAACATAAAAGAACAATTCACAGCAACATCTGGTTTTCCAAATGTAATTAGAGTGGTCAACTGCACGAACATTGCTATTAAAATGGCACTGGATAAGTTATATCAACTAGGGATGAATCACCAAATGAATGAGCTGGCATTACATCATATATAGTTGGAGAACCTATAAAAATGGGAGCTCTGCACAATCCTTTTTCCAACTAGCATGGGAAAAGGCAGCAGTGTTTTTAACCTGAACCTGTCCCAGTCATCAATACATAAGACACAAAGTTCCTCCGGATATCAAGAGTGAGCCTGATATGGCCGTGCAATATGTAACATAGAGAATGGAAAAGGCAGGTGTCATCCCCGGGCATGGAAACCACTCGGTAAGTGACAGTTCTTTGATCGATGGTGATCACCTCGATAGACATGTTAATGCGGGTACAGTTGGAATGATAAAGGAAATGGGTACCTGAACAATGTAAAATAAGTCAAAAATACCTAAACAATAATTATAATCGTAATAAACAAACAATAAAACAGCGGAGAAGCCGCGGATTAAACAAAAAGGCCGCAGTTATCAGCAGGGAGACGTGAATCCCGTGGCGAAGCAAGGAAGGGAATGTAGAGACTGAAGCGACGGATGGCCTTATATAGGCAGGCAGCCAACAACGTGGGAGGAGTGGGGATGGGGGACCCAACGCCGCCCCACACGGCAACCGAGCTGCAGGCTATGGACGTTGTGAACGCTGGCCCGGGCACAGACAGACGGACAACATTTTTGCACCCAATACACTTTTATTTACACTATTTACAAGTTCGATAGTCACGTGCACTCACACAAACCCCAGTGCCGATTCCCCCAAGTCCAGGCCACACAGTCCTGTGCCTCTTTCCTCCTGGCCGCCTCCAGTCCTTCCTCAAGCTCCGTCCTTCTGCCTCCTGACTTCCACCAATGACTGGAGGGAGACGGCCCCTTTTATGGGGAGCCGGATGGGCTCCAGCTGCTTCCCGGCACTTAACGGTGGCCACACCCCTCTGTGGCGGAAGTGCCAGCTGCGCACCCGGAAGCCGACCGTGTCTCCCCGGTCGTCTTCCCCCCGGCACTTCCTGGTGTGGCGGAAGTGCGGGCTCCCGGGACAATTAGGCACTGGGGCGCCGCCTGGCGGTGGCCACGGGTCCCTACAGGGCTGGGCTTCAAAGCCCCCTACCCAAGGCCCCCTGCATAACCAGGACGGACGCCCACTCAGTCTGGAGGAGGCACACGCCCTCCTCTGGTCCTCTAAGGCGTCCCGGCCAGGCTCCAGCCCCGGCCGAGGACCACATGGGATAAACCGGCATCGGGGCGCCGCCTGGCGGTGACCACGGGCCCCTACAGGGTAGGGCTTCCATGCCCTCGACCCGTGGCTCCCAACAGAACCAGGACGGACGCCCCCTCGCGGTCTGGAGGAGGCACAAGCCCTCCTCACGTCCTCCTGGGCGTCCCAGCCGGGCTCCAGCCCCGGCCGGGGACCACAACGTATATATGTACTGTGACAGATTAGGACTTTCTCGCTCCTTCGAACCCTCAGACCACACGTCAGACACCAGGTAAAAGTCCAATAATAATTGATTTATTATAATAATAATAATGTGCACAAAGCACCCTCCACTCCCAAATACTCAATAAACAATACAATACAATAATCCAGTCCTCCAATCTCCCAGACGCTTCGCCACCCTGCCTCCCAACTCAGCTCGTCTGTCTGGGATCTCCCACAGTCCTTTATAGTCCTCGGCCCGGAAGTGTTTCTGAGTCCTCAGTCCATGTGATTATCCAACACTTCCGGGTCAGGTAAAAACTTCTCTTTTTTCTTCAGCCCGGAAGTATATCATTTCTTCCGTTCCCGTGACTTGGAAATACTTCCGGGCTATACGGAAAAATAAGTCCCTGCAGTGACTCCTGGCGGAACCCCTTGGTATCCGCAGGGATTTACATATAATCCCACTGTCCATATTTCCCTGCTGGCATTCGGGGCATCTCTATGCTGCAAGGAGGGCACCATCTGGCAGTTTGGAGGTGTTGGCCGGGATACACGGCCGGCAATCCCTTACAGTACGTAAGTAGGATTCAGTTAGCGTTGGGAACCCGCGTACCAAATTTCTTAAAGATGGGCCAATAAGTAAGACAGACCATTGGAAAGTTCAATATGGCGGCCGACAGTGGCATCATACCACCGAAATAAGTACGTACATCGGTTTCGGTTAGCGCAGGGAAGTCGCCTACCAAATTTCGTGAAGATGGGGCCATAAATAAGAAGGTTCAACATGGTGGACGTTGTCGACCGTTATGATTGATACGTGTAGAAATGAAACCTACTTAACTTTTGTAAGTAAGCTGTAAGGAATGAGCCTGCCAAATTTCAGCCATCTACCTACACGGGAAGTTGGAGAGTTAGTGATGAGTGAGTGAGTGAGTGAGTGAGTGAGTGAGTGAGTGAGTGAGTGAGTCAGTCAGTCAGTCAGTCAGTCAGTCAGTCAGTCAGTCAGTGAGGGCTTTGCCTTTTATTAGTATAGATTACCTCACTGTAAATTTGCACTACAGTTATAATATTACACAACCTGAGCCACTTTATAAAGCGTGTATTTACATATGATGACAATATCATTTTTAAAATGAAATGAAGTAAAATATGTTGGTGATATCATACAGATAAAACTTTAACTTAATTTAAATAATCTGTATTGTTAATAATTAAACATGTGAGGACACAGTGCCGCAGCGCTAGCAAGTTCAAGTATTGTTCCTGCCTCGCGCTGTACATTTGATGAGGCTGGCGTGACACTGGAAGGATAAACAGATAGAATAATTAAACACGTACTATGAAGATATTTCAATGTTCCTTAAAAGAACCGTTGTCATTGTAAGCTTACAGATGGCTTAACGTCTATTACAGAGCTGATTGTGTGGCGATTGGGTATTTGGGGAAAGAAAAGTAAGGACAGGAATTGGAGGTTAGTACGTTTGAAAGAGACAGTAGTGCTGCAATAAAGTATTTCATCGAAGGTCGCATGGTGCATCAAGAATCTTGTGTGAGACATGAACAATCACTGCGCCATCGTGTTCCCATGTTTAATAACATGCTTTCATTCCAGTCATCATGAAAATGATATCACGTATACATCTCAGTATTTTAATTTTTCAGAGAGCTGTAATATCACAAATGTAATGGATTTTGTGTCCTGTCGGAGAAAGAGAAAGCGGAAGCACATAGTAATTCACACAGAGAGCACATAGAAGATCAAACACAGAACAAAGCATTTAACGTGCTACTTAAGTTACGATGGGAGTGGAGAAACTAGTAAATTAATAGATTTTAAGAAGAAGTTTTTGATGTTCTACTTTATTGACAAAATAAACTACGTAATTAAAGTGGAAATTTTGAGATTAAAGTTGAAATTTTGTGCTTTTTCCCAATGTGTCCCTATTTTTTTTTCTGTACCTAATAAGCTTTCATATGACACTCAGATGGTGGGCTACGACTCACCTTTTCACAGCGACTTTGATATGTGACTTCTTTTTTATTTCTGGCACTGTGCGATTTTGTGAATGTGAGCTTTCAAGTTTCTCCAACACGCTATGTCACTCGATCAACTTCCTTTTGTTGATTATACCACGGTTTAAACCAACAAATAGTATGTTTTTCCTTTGCCTCCACTTGGTATTCGCTGAAATTCTTATATTTTCCCCGTGCTTTTCCCATTGTCTTTTCACAGAAGGCTGAGCTTAAGGGTGATTTATATTGATTTGCATATTCAAAGAGGCGTAATTCTGGGAGGATTTGGGGCGTTACATAATGCGTGCAAGGCGTTAGTTTTCACGCTGACCGGGATTTATGTAGCGGAAGAACGTGGAAGTTAGACGCACAGATTCCTGCATCTGGATTTTTCTGTGCATAAGCACATTTTGGCTTTTGTGCTTACGTCATGTTATAGTGTGAATTCTACGCACGGCGTTATGCATGTCCATCACCTTCAGTGTCCATCACAGGGATGACAGTGCCTCCTAATGTCTGTCAGGTGTGTTACAATAGTCATCTGTAGTCCTACTGAGAACATGATGGAGATGAGATGAGAAGTCAGTATTTGTCAGTAGATTATCCTGTAGAAACTCAAGGAGTGAGTAGGATGTTGTTTCCTGAAGAGGCATTAGCTCTCTTGGAAATGTGTTCTTTTGAAATTGTGGCATATTAAATAACTAAACAATATCATAATATACCAGAAACGGAGATATCCCTCCCATCGTGATTACGGTACAAGAATCACATGAGAAAAAATATCTTTTAGCTTACATTTACTGACGGTTAACACGGTTATAGACGGGGAGGCATATGGACAGACTTAATCCAGGTGGGAAATCTGGATCAACACAGTCAGCCATTTTCTCGTCCCCTACGCTGAGAGGTTTTGAACTTTGTCAACACCACCTCCAAGGGTCTGGCTGTTGTCCAAGCCTTTATAATGTCTTGCTTCACTTGCTAGTCTTCTCTGTCTCCAAACAAGGGCTGACAGAGGATAGCAATACCCTATCCTGTGTTTAAGCTGACTATACAATCCTCCTGTTGTCTTTGGATATCTAATCCAATGCTTGGCTAGCAATTCTAACTGCTGAGCCCTGTGTGCCAAATTTAACATGCACATGTGAATAAAACTCATAACAGTATTGTCCAGATATAGTGACATAAAGAAAATGTAATATAACAAACCACCCTTTGTCACTGGATCTGTGACAAAACAATATTTGAAAGTTACAGTATATCCACAAAGCAAAAGGTACTTGATCCCCATCACAGTGTCAATATTTCAAGTCATTGACATCAAGACATGTAAGATGTAGTATCACTATAGCTTCTGTACCAGTCATGTAAAACCAGCGTAAACATGGACAAACAGTTACATTTAACATGCTGTTATCAAGTAGTGATCACTGTATCTCATCAATGGTGTTAGTGGAAATTTTGCCCTGTTATTTCTTACATAGTCTGTGTTGTGTCTACATATTACTGAATTCATGCAGTGGGTGTCATAGCATCAGATTATATTATAATCTTATATATCATCTTGATGGATTACTATTCTTTGGCACTCCTATCATTTCTAGCTTTAATATGTTGCTATATGTACCCCACCCTTTGGTGTCTGATCCCTTTATGAGTTACAATAGTTGTAACATAACTCAGATGCTATTCTAGCTTCATTGCTATGATTATTAATTGTTCTTAACTAGTATTATTGCATAATTGTTCATTCACCACTATCAGATGTTCTATTCCAAGTTAACACTTTACAAGTTCACATCATTGATAAATCATGCATATCCTCATACCTTTGAGCCCTTCTTATAATAGTTTCAAGTATATTCCTAGACTTGCTATATATATATGCCTTGTCCAACCCAGTGGTCTGTTAACAAAGTCTTTTCTTGGTGGCTTTGCAGATTAGTAACTTTGCAGATCCGTCTGAACAAAGTGTGACTGTTTCAAGGCACTAAAGTTTTTTTGTTACTGGAACAGAAAGTAAACAGTCCTTTTACCATTAGGGAGCTCATAAGATGAACACATGGTGACTGTCCCTTTTTAGCAGAGGTGTACTTCCCTCTAGGCTTGCACTGTATGTAGTGGTCATTCATGGGAGCCTTCAACAGCTGTCACATCACCTCAGTGGCTACAGCCTGTCCTGAAGAGTCCATAAAACTTGTCTTAGTAGTAAAAGGTCTGCTCACATCATGGCATCAAGTTTGAGTAACTGGACTTACAATCTTTCTTTAGCTCTTCACTCCTTTCCCTCTGGAAAGCAAGTGTTTCTTCACCAGCTATTCTCAGGTATGTGCAGCAGATTAAAAGTCATTAGTGCAGTGCAGTCTCTGTAAATCTTCGTTTGTATATACACCACCTGTTACTTCATTCATAAACCTTTACCACTGAATGGAGAGGCTTTAACCACTAAATTGAGTGGCCAAACTTAAACTACTTGCTAGGCTAATTAAAGAAGGGTGCAAGGTAGAGCAAATACATCACATAAAGCAATTATTTCCCAATCATATGTATCATACAAATGCAGTATTATAAATGACAATTCTAGACCCGCAGTTCAGTCTCATAAAACAACAACAAGAAATAGATTAATACCTTTAAACCAGGCTAGTGACAATGTGTCTTCAGTAGGATCATACATTACACAAAATTAACACATTGCCTCAGTTATCCAAGTGTCTTAACTTATAACAGGATGTTACATACAATGGTTCTAATGTATAACTGAATAATCCATTTAGCTATGTGCATTATCACTGAGCATTAACTCAATACTTTAATGTAATAACAACTCTTCCTAAAATCAATCACTTATAGAGACAAATCAATACATGTATTTCAATTCTAATACATTTTGTAATTACTGAAGTGATAATAATAATCATTTGTCATACATCCAAATATGTAAACCCTCTATACTGTTTTTTCATGAAGACTAAGAGACAGAAATCAGTCTAGTGTTCATTTGTTTGCATTTTTTCATTTAAACTTTTAACACTTGCACTAAATCAGCATGCAAGACAATTATTCCAATAGCTGCTGTTCATTAATTTATGATTGATAAATATTCACTATCCTTCGATTAGATTATTTCTAATTGCTCTGCCAAACTTGCTATTAAGCTATTTCTTGCAGCTTGTATAGAAACAGTTTGTGTTTTCATCCGTTGGTCACTGGATTTGCTGAATCTGGAGAAAAAGAACATCTATAGATTTAAATTAAACTTTTATGCTTATAATACTTTTCATGAAATTCAGATTTGAAAATTCTTCTCTTTAACTGACCATGTTACAAGCTATTCTGAGATTCGTCGAGGTCAATAAGTCATGGCGTTATTTAAACTCTGCATCTGTTTGCAGGCTTCAAAGACACAGACCAGGCACAGATTGTGTTATCAATCACCAGTCATGATCACTATTGATATTCACGTGTATTACATTTAACTTTGAATATTATTATATGGGACGTCTCCCATTTCTACAGTTTATTTAACATTCTTAGTCAGCTGACAAACATAGAAAGACAGACGTACAAATGACATAAACACGCATCTGCCACCCCAGACTCTGAATAAATAAATAATTTATTTGTCTTTTATTTTCTTGCTAGATTCTAAACCCTGCTTCATGTCCAAGCAGAATTACTTGGCTAAAGCAGAAATTCGTTCACTGGAGAACAGACAATCAACCTTCACTCGTTTCAGTCATTTCTACACACAGTATTTGACAATTGCTTCTTTCTTTCACATATATTCACAAGTTCTCGATTTCTAGCAAACGTTCTATAAACTCACTCGAGGTTGTGCTTTTTTGTTTATTTATAAGGTTTCACCATGCAACATACTTAAGCGCGTCTTTTCCTTCATACTTATTATTAATCAAACAACAATCACGCAGTACAATTCCACAACAAGAAAGTATTCCCACAAAAAGTTACGCGGTCACAGAGAATATCCTGAATTAACAAGCAGAACATACATGCTTGAACCTTTATCTCGTATCACCGGGCAAGTGTGCTAAACACTGCGCCACCATACATTCCCTTAAGAGTTCCCAAAAATACACAACCTCCATTCATGCACAATCGGACACATGCTTATCTCCCTTCTCATTTAGTATTATTAAAAGAGCATTTTTTCCTTTAAACTTGATCAGGGTTTAAAAGGAAAAATGTTTTGCACGTTTACAAATCTTAAACAAAAGTAGAGACATTCTATTTTATTTGCTTTAAACCAATTAAAAATATTGATAATTATCTTTCTTTGTCTTATGAGAAACTGTCTCATGTTTTAACTTCACACTTATCCAATTAATCCCTTCTTAAAACAAAGTTTGGCCAGTACTTACCAGAAGGTACAAAGGCATGTTTCTCATTGTAAGTTTTAACCCCAAATGTATTTATTCTTTTTCCACTTTGTTGTTAGAGCTCTTTTGCATTTTAGCTATATGTGTACACCGTTTACAAATTCTTTTTAAACATTAGCTTATAACGTAGGTTCGTTATTTAAGCTATATTTAAAAGGCAATTTAATTATTTCTGTGTGTTTAAACACACGGCAATTTCTTAAAAGTACCAAAATAGGTGGGGTTTTGCCAAAACCTTTAACCTTTACCCTTGTAGGTAGACTGATAGAAACAGCTGTCGGCTTTCAGACTGCTTTTACCACGTGGACAAAGCTTGTATTTTGCATCGGGCTGCTTGGCTGCCATTAAAGATTTCTACAAATTATTTTAGCGATCGCGATCGAGACGTTATGGATTCTATCGCTGTTGATTTTATTTCATCTTTAAGTTTTTTCAGCTCCGCTGGATTATTACATAAACGGCAAGGTGAGTGCATTGCCTGCATGTCTTGTCTGCCTGCTGCAACTAAATACAATAAGCGCCATTCTTTATAGCTTTTCAATATTGTTTTCTAATGGCTAGCGATGTAATTAATTTTAAATACGTGTTCCCCAACACAGCATGTACTTTTCAGGCAGGTTTTGGACTCGCGGTAGTGCATTAATCTGTGCTGCCCCGTGAGTTCCATTTCGTTTTACTGGACAGCCAGTCTCGTGCCATAAGTTTCAATCTTGTTATTTTCCGTTTATTTTGTCCAATTTTAGTCCCACTTATGCGTTGAACTTAAATATCCGACCTTAAAAGTCCACTTGCATACCGTAGGTAGCAGGCGCTTCTACGATTAGCTGACAGATGTCGAGTTTTCTTTCCAGCCTCATGCACTGTGCCAATTTTGACAAGTCCGCCTCTTGTCTTTTGATGGGATTTAATTAATATCCCTATTCCAATTCGGGCCAGGCATGTTAAGGCTGTTTTAATTTTCGGTCGGAAGTCCATGACAGTGCGCGCGACCATCCATTCAGACCGAGCTCCCCATTCATCAGTATAAGCATATTTTTTATATATATATATATATATATATATATATATATATATATATATATATATATATATAAAATATTATAATTGATATATAATTATTAATGTAGCCACAATCCTGCCGACTACGCCAATTATGTTTCCTGAAGAGGCATTAGCTCTCTTGAAAATGTGTTGTTTTGAAATTGTGGCATATTTATTTACTAAACAATATCGTAATATACCAAAAGGCGATATCCCTCCCATCTTGATTACGGCGTACAAGAATCACATGAGAAAAAATATCTTTTAGCTTACATTTACTGACGGTTAACGCAGTTACAGACGGGGAGGCATATGGAAAGACTTTATCCAGGTGGGAAATCTGGATCAACACAGTCAGCCATTTTCTCGTCACCACGCTGGGAGGTTTTTCTTTGAACTTTGTCGACACCGCCTTCAAGGGTCTGGTTGCTGTCCAAGCCTTTTATAATGTCTTGCTTCACTTGCTGGTCTTCTCTGTCTCCAAACAAGGGCTGAATTCCTCCTCCACAAAATACATAAATATCATAGTGCTTACGTGCAGATTCGCATTCCCCCAATAATGAAAAAAGATTTGTGCTGACAGAGGGCAGAAATACCCTATGCTGTGTTTAAGCTGACTATACAAGCCACCAGTTGTCTTTGGCTATCTAATCAAATGCTTGGTCAGCAATTCTAACTGCTGCGCCCCGTGTGCCAAATTTAACATTTCACATGTGAATAAAACTCATAACCGTATTGTCCAGATACAGTGACATAAAGAAAAATGTAATATAACAGAGGTGCTAAGATGAGGTGACAGCCAGTCAGTTGTATTGTCCCCACATGGCGTCCAGTCACAGCATTACAACGCAGGGCTCAGAGGAAAGGATTTCTGTTTGTCTCTTAACACAATTACTAACACTAATGAAGTAAATCTCTTTAGCTTAATTAATATATCATTTGATGCAAGGTTTCTAACTAGCTAATATAAGAATTAAAATAAAATGATTCCACTTTTTTGTCAAGCATCATCTCCTCCTGAAAGCGGCACTGACTTCATCTTTGGCTCATCTTCTCATCGGCCATTAATAAGATTTCAATTGTTAGTCAAAGACACAAACTCAGCTCAGTGTGTCCTTCTTGTTGAAGATCTCCGGCACTTCAGAGTTTGTCCAATGACATTTGATTTGTGGCCCTTGTCACTTGTATGTCACTCTCATTTGTACACATTTTACTTTAGAAGTTTATTGTCACCACGTTCTTGACTTAAAAGTCTGTCACCCTAAAGTCTTATCAATACAAAAATAAAAACAGGGCAAAATAGAGAAAAGAATTAGAACCAAGAGCCTTGAGCTCAGCTGTGTGTTCAGATTTGCACCCTGGTCCCTGATGTGTGTCTAACTGCTGTGCCACTGTCCTGTTCATGTCACACGTTTGAGTGTCTGTGTGTCACTTCAGTCCTCCTTAGCCTTCACACTTTGACCAAATGTTTAACAACACAATAATCAAACACTTCAGTCAGTCGACATTTTAGGTCATCTAAAGACACCAAAGCGTCCCATTTGATCAAAGGCCTGATAAATCAAATTCACTAAGATGGCCGCCTTCTCTTCACACCCCCTCAGGCTGACTGACAGCTCATGTCCCGCCTCCGCGCCATTTTGGCCAATCCTGATTCCCAGTTCTGTGGCCCAGTGGCTGAGGTGCCGCACTTGACATCCCAGTGACACGGGTTCAGGTCCTGCCTGTCACATGCTGTGTGACCCTGAGTGAGTCACATCACCTGTCTGTGCTCAGAGTAAGAATACAAGGAGAGAGCTGGACATGTAAAGTGACTTGGGATTGAAAGGCGCTATATAAAATAAAGGGGACGGCTTTGTCTCTTTTCTATATTTTATGTGGAATGTCTTCATCAATATTTGTAAACAAATTCTAATTTGTAAATTAGTGCTTGCCCACTTTGTCACAGAGACACTCAAACACATTTTTATTCTTAATTTTATTTTGATTTTTCTATGTCTTATTATTTTATCTTGTACCTTAAATATTTTTCAGTATTTTAATTTTGTCCATTTTTAAATTAAGCTCTTAATTCTACCATATCTGTGACAGCTGGTGTGTGCAGTGACACTGAGAGAGACCCTTTCTATGACACAACAAGTCGGTGTGATAGATTTCTTCAAACAAGAGTCTCTCACAAAATATAAAGGTTTGCGTCCGTCCCTGTATAATGTCCAAAGGACAAAGAAAGGACAAAAAACTTTTTTTGTGGATCAAAAACGGTAAGTATTTAACAATTGTATTAAGACAAAATGGCGTTTTTATACAGTGAAAAACAAAATGGAAACGGAAAGTGAGTTGGCAGGAGATGACGTCGAAGGTGTGGGACAGAAGCAACGTCATCAAGGATGGACGTGATGTGGCATAGTGAACAATGTCATCAGGAGGAGCCAGAATTGAAGTCATGTGAAGGGGCCAGAAGATACGTCATCTGGGTTGGACGGAGGTGACGTTTACGGCGGCCATCTTTAGAGTCTGTCCGTGTATGTTTATTTGTCTTCTTTTTTTCTGACGGGAAGACAGAGAGAGGCTTCATTACCGCATATCAGCCCTTCATTTTTCAATGTTTCACTCACCTTTGAGCTTACCGACCGTCTCCTAAGCGCAAGTGTGTGACACCTGTCACCTTGAACTCGTGTCACCAGTTGGCTGAGTGGAGTTTGTTCATTGAGCTCAGGCGACTGACAGACCTTAGAGACGATGACTGGACAGAGTTGGGCATCAATCTGAGTAGCCAATGACCCTCTTGTGTGTCCCTCTTGGGACTGGACTGTCATGTTCTCCTGTGTCCCATCACTTCTCCTGTCCGCTCTCCCTTGTCACTTATTTATCTTTGAGATTGTTGTGTTTATTTGTCCTCTTGTTTGAGTTTTTTAGTTTGTGACTAACACTCTATAAAATAAAGGCTGACTGATTTACAGCTGCTGTTACTGAACATCTGGAGAGGCTGGCATTTGTAAATGGCCTCCTGACAATCATTTCAGTTGTGTCCTCACCCTGAGTCCTGAATGATAGACAGAAATCTTGGTTTATCACTCAGCTGTCACCAAATGAAAGAACTGCATCTGAACACTCAAGTGGAGGGCAAGGTCAGCCTAGCTGTGTGACACTCCTGTCCAGTGTAACAGTTGACGTTCTCTCGTCACTCAGGGTAACCTAACAGACAGAAGATGCTTCAGATATATAGCGCCTTGAAGGGCAGCATTGGTGTGGAGTTCAAATTGTGTTTCAGTTCAAATGTTAGCAGCAGCCTGCTGTTCAGTGACACAGCTGAGCATCCAGCTCTGCTTGTAGTCATCATGTCACTTATTGAGACCCCGACGGTCTATCTGCCTGTCTGTCCACATGTCCTCACTTCTCTCTCTTCCTCTTCATAGCCTGTCTCGTTGTGGTTTCACCTCCACATGCTGCTCAGCTCTCTCCTCAGCTCTTTCTTCTCCACACTCACGACTGACTGAACTGGACCTGAGCATCAACAACATGGAGGATTCAGGAGTGAATCAGCTGTCTGAGGGGCTGAGGAGTGAAAACTGCAAATTAGAGAAACTGAAGTAAGTCAACAACAAGTGAGTGAGAGAGTGTGTGTGTGAGTGTGTGTGTGTGTTTGTGTTTGTTGAATTTTATTTCTTCTGACTTTATGGCTCTTTATGTTCCACACCTACCATATAAAGATTGTGTTTAATCAGGACCGGCGTCAGTGTCGCATGTGGGCAGACAGATGGACGTGACAAGGACACAGCTGCTGATTTCTCTTTAATTGTTAAATTCTTATGGACAGCAT
>NW_024380957.1:0-15639 GCF_016835505.1 Polypterus senegalus | reverse complement strand
TGAAGAAGAATATTTTCTTTTTCCCCAAAAAAAAAATGAATTTAAAGGGGAAGGGACATAAAAAATATACACACACACATGAAACCAGGGGGGAAAATTTCTTTTAGGCAAAAATATGTATATTTACATTTTTTTCATTTTCAAAGGGGAAGTGTACCCGTTGTAAAATAGAATTCACAAAATCAACCATGCCATTTTTCCGGTAAAATTATTGAAAATTTTTTGGGGTTTTGAAAACCCCCGGCTACTGTCACTGTTTCTTTTTTTAATTTTTTAAAAACGCTTTTTACCTTTTTAAATATTAAAAAGGTTTGGATTTATTTTTTATTTTTGTTGCAAGAAAAAAAATGTGAAAATTTTAAACCCATTTTGGGGGGTTAATTTTCTTTTTTATCAGAATTTTAAAAAAAGGTATTGGTAAAATTTTTTTCCCCTTTTAAAGACCAATTTATAAAAAAACAAATTTGAGGTAAATGTTAACTGTATTTGTTAATTTAATGACAAAAAAAAATACAGTTTTTTTTTAAAATGTTTGACTGAAAAAAAGGGTTTTTGTGGATATGCATATTTTTATTTTATGCATTTTCACAAACACATTTTTTCCCCATTTTTTATCATAAACTGGTTATTTTAATTTAAGATGATTTTGGGTTAATATTTTTAAAGAGTAAATTAAATAGGTTTTTTTTCATTTAATGAGAAAAAAGCATGAGAATATGTTTAAAAATTTTAGATTTAAGAAAGTAAAAATTTTTTGACATTTGATAAGGGGCCAATCACACAAAGGAATTTCAAAATAATGAATTGAAAATGAAGTAAAGTACAATATTTTTTAGAATTTATAATATATTAAATTTTAAATTTTAAATTTTTGTACTATTTCAATATAAGAAAAAATAAAAACACGCTTTTGATATTTGCATAACATGTTAAAGGTTTTGTATTTTTTGGGACTTATTTACATTTTTTGGGCATCTCTAATGTGGCAACTTTTCTTTTGTTTTAATAATTCTATATTGTCTAGAAATGAAAATATAGTGTTTTCATTTTTGTTCATTAAATTTTCCCCTTAAATTCATCAGTGTTCAAAAAAAAACGCTTATTGTAGTTCAGTATGAAAAGGTAATTGTATTTAATCTTTCAGAAAACTGTGCAAAAAGTGAAAATTTCCTTAAATTAACAAAAAAAGTTTTTAATAAAAAAGTAATTTTTTTGACAACATTCTAAAAACTTAATGATATTCAGGATGTGGGGTTTTT
The DNA here is from genome assembly GCF_016835505.1 of Polypterus senegalus. NCBI lineage: Eukaryota > Metazoa > Chordata > Cladistia > Polypteriformes > Polypteridae > Polypterus > Polypterus senegalus. The sequence goes on along the minus strand of NW_024380957.1, from coordinate 14,380 downwards.
CTTTCCAAGCATAAGTATTGCATTAAAAGACTTTCAACCACAATAAAAGGGGGAAAGGTTTTTCAATTTTCATTTGGAAAAGGGGTATTGTTGTTTTTATTTGTCAATGTTTCGGTGATCCTTGTTCAGATACTTCAAACACAACTGTGTTCAATACCTGAACAAAAAATAAATTAAAAAGAAAATTAAAATGAAAACTTGAGCTGTGCTCAATTTTATAATTTGAGATTGTTTTGGTTTTCAAATCCAAAAGTATTGGGTTTCTCAACCTTCCTTGTCAATAGGGAAAAGATTAAACTGAGGTAAAACTGATACAAAGATTTTGTAAACAATTTATACATTTTCCTTCCTCATTTTGGTCATTATTTTTGCTCCAGTGCCTGTTGTAGACTTCATTAGCCTAGCATTCCTACCATTAACTTTTCATCTGAGCAGTGTTGCAAGTACATTTACTTTTCACTTCTTTAAAAAAAAAATACAAGTTGTTTGCCTAGTTTTTTATTAATTGCTCGTTTTTGTTTTACCATCATACAGATGTTTGTGTTAGTCAATATGCAAATTTAAGTCCATTTTAGTGTACTGTACATTTTGGTGGTGTTTGAATGTTTTACTTTTTTATTACTGTAGTAATGGGGTTATACTGTTTTAAAGCCTTGATGGATGCAGTGAAAGTCAAGCAACATGCCCCTTTTTATTGGGCTAACTGAACAGGTTGCAATATTATAAGCTTTAAGCTTTCAAGGCAACTGGGGCCCCTTCTTCAGGCAGGTTACAACAAAAATCCAACAATGTCTCAAACTTAAAGCGACATCCACTACAGTCCAAAAGCTCAGATCGGCTCTAATAGCAGAAATTATTATAACACAGAACACCCAAGGAGATTCTCATATCTCACAAAACAAAATTTGCCCCTAAGTGCAGTTTTTATCATTGCTGGGATTTTAATAAGCAAATCTAAGGATGTTTTCCCCCAGATTTTATCAGCATGACCTTGTAAAACCAGGGGGGATACACTTAGACCACATCTATACAAACATAAAGCACCTATTAGGTTTTTCCCATCTTCCCACTTTGGCAAGCCTGATCATCTCTCTTGATTCTTGTTCCAGCACACAAAAACCCTTATCAACAGTATAGGGTGGGCCAGATTTAATTATGCAATTTTATTGTGCTATAACAGTAAGTTTATGACATAGACAATCACACAAAAAAACCAGGACCATTGGGAATGTTGAACTGAGACATGAACAATTGTCTTTGCACCCGGGCTGTTCGTCCCTGCATAAATCAAAAGTCATCCAGGCGATCTGGGTCTGCATAATTAGTTCTGGACCATTCTATACTAATCCAATTAGCAAGACTATTAGTTTGGCCTGAAGTGCATTTTGCCAACTCCCGGACTGCTTTGGACAAACAGACTGGAAAAAAATTTTTCATCAGACAGACTGGAGACATATACTTCATCTGTGCTATCATATATTTTACTGTGGACAATGTACTGTCAACAAAGATTAAGGTCTACCAAAAGAAACCATGGCTGAATAGTGAAGTCAAACAGCTGCTCAGGAAGGACGACTTTAAATTAGGAGACACCTCAGCCTATAGGAGCTAGAGCTAACCTCAAGAAGGGGCATCAAATCTGCTAAACTAATGTACAAACAACGGATTTGGGAGACTTTGACTGTAACTCGAACTCACAGCCGGATGGGCTAGGCATCCATTAAATCATGGATTACAAAAGAAAATGATGTACAACATTGTCAAAACAATGCCAATTGCAGAGGAACTAACTTTCTTTTGCGGTTTGACAAGGAAAAACCAGCCCAGTCAGCTTTGGTTCTAGCTTCACCCTTTGTTGTACACATACATGATTCGGCGGGGATTTGAAAACATCATAAGGAGCAGCGGTCCGTATTGGGGTATTTACACCCCTTCAGCCTCTCCTCCTTCCCTCCCTTTTCCTTTTCTTCCCATTTCGTTCCCCGAGATAATGAAACCCCCTTTTACCCTTTCACCCAAAACCCCCAACCCCCCTTTTTTTTTTAAAAAATTTTTTTGATCCCCGGGAAAAAGCCTTTTTTAATGGGGGTTTTAAAAAAATTTTTTCAAAAAATAAAACCTTGGTTTTTAAAACCTAAAATTTTTTTCCCCAGTTTTAAAAAAAAAAAAATTTCCCCACCACGTTTTTTTTCCATTTTTTAAACACCCAAAAGGGCCCGGAACTTTTTCCAACCCAATTTTTTCCCAAAAGCGGGGAAATATTTCCCAAAACTTGGACAAAATTTTTAAAATATTTTTTGGGGTTTCCAAAAGGAAATTTTAAAATTTGGGGTTTTAAAAACCCAAAAGGGCTTTTTTTTAAAATTTTAAATGTAAAAAAGGGAAAAAAAATCGGGAAAAATTTAAATTTTTGGGGGAAAAACCTTTTTAAAAAAAACCCCCCCCAACCAAAATTTTTTTTTTCCCCCCAAAATTGAACCAATTCCAAAACAATTTTTTAAGGGGGAATTCTTTTTTTTGCAAATTTAAACAATTTGTTCACTTGGGTTTAATTAAACCCAATTAAAAAAAATTTTGTTGGCCCCCTTTTTTTTTCAATTTAAATTTCTTTTTTTTCCCCTCCCTTTCCCCGTTTTTTTTAAACAAAAAGGGAAAAATTTTAAATTTTAAAAAAATTAGTTCCCCTAAAAAAATTTCAAAATCCCAAAATCCCCCCTTTTTTATTTTTTTTTTTTTTAAAAGTTTTTTTTAAAATTTTTTCCAAACCTTTTTTATTTTTTCCTTTAAAAAAAAAATTTTTTTAAAAAAATCTTTGGTTTTTTAAAAAAAAAAATTTTTTTTTAAAAATTTTTGTTTTTGTTTTCCCCCCCGGGGTCGTTTTCCCCCCTTTTTTGGGTGAGGGGCCAACCGCTTTCCCCGGAAAATTAAGGTTGTTTTTTCCCTTTTTATTTTTTCCTTTAAAAATTTTTTCCCCACCCTTTTAAAAAATTTTTTTTCCCCCTTTGGGGGAAACCCCCTTTTTGGGTTTTAAGAAAGCAAATTCTTTCAAAAAATTAAACTTTTTAAAAAAAAGGTTTTAAATTTAGACCCTTTTTAGTTTTTTATTTCAGTTTCCGGATTTTTTGGGACAAGGTTTTTTTCCCCAGCCCCAGTCAGTTTTGGGTTTCAGACTTCAGCCTTTGGGTTTATTACAACATGAAAAAAGCGGGGGGGCAAAAAACATCAAAAAGGAAGGCAGCGGGTCCTAAAGAAATGTGGGGAGGTATTTACACACACTTTCCCCAGCCTCCTCCCCTTCCCCCCCTTTGTCTTTTTCCCCTTGTTCCCGAAATCCAAAACCCAAAAATTTTTCCCTGTTAAAACCCCGGGGGATAACCTGTCTTAATGACTATCGCCCAGTTGTTGCCACCCCTTCATTGCAAAGGTTTTGAATGACGGGAATCCCCCAAACACCAAAGCCCCCATCCTTATCGGGATTTAGCCCAAAACCAGTTTGCCTATCAGTCAAAAAAGATCAACTGATAACCATTTGTGGGGGTTCATGTTCCCTCGACCGGGAAAAACCCCAAAAAATTTTAGGATGCTTTTCATTGACTACGTCGCATTTAATACCTCATACCAAAACCAGCTGATAAAAAAAACCCCTTTTGGGGTTTAGGACTTGCTCCATCCATATGAAACCCGGTTCTGGATTTTCTCACCAACCCCCCAGTCTGTCAGAGGGGCAAACACACAGCCCCCCAACCCTTACCCTGATCACCTGTTCCCAAGGATATGTACTAAGTCCCCTTCTCTATGATTCCCCCCTTTTCCCCCCCCCCAAAAAAAAAATTTTTTTTTTTTTTTTTTTTAAAAAAAAAAAAAAAAATTTTTTAAAGGGGGGGGGTTTTTTGGGGGGGGGAAAAAAAAAAGGCCTTTTTTTCCCACCTTAAACGGGCTCTGAATCTCCTCAATCTGAGATCTTTTTTAATTGAACAGGGCATTAACTATATTGGTTTTAACAAATTAAACAATATATAATATGTTTTTTCATTAACAGGTGCAATAAATTTTGTTTTGTACTTTGGAATAAAATTTTGTCGGGTTACTTGATATTAACACTGATACACTTTTTTGGAAATTATTTGACTTTTCTTTAAACAGGGGCTGTCACAAAAAAACCCTTTTTTGGTTTCCCAATGACAATAAAGTGCTTGAATTTGCTTTATTTTATATAAAATATATCCCTATTTCATCAAAAATTTAAATACAAAAAGTACCTGAAATCTCTGTTACCTTATTGCCAAAAATGGTTTAATTTGGTTTTTTAATTTTTTTAACCATATTTTTGGTTCTGAATGCAGCTTTAGTTTTTTTAAGTTTCCAAAAAATTGAACCCTGCCCTGCTTTAAATACTAACCAAGGGCGCATTAATGTAGATAGCATAGTATTATTTTTATTGTTATTATTTTTAAATATTTCTTTTTTGTTTTTTGTTCCAGCTTGTTTTTTAGATTCCAATTTTCGTTTCAGAAAGGGAGTAGATGCCCCTTAACCCCCCTGATTTTTGTGAACTTCGGAAAACAAAACTAGACAATAGTAAATTCATTTTGGGGTCTGACAAATTTAATTTCCCTTGTCCACTGAGTTTTCCTTATTGCTCGTCTTTGAAGCCCGTTTTTTTGTCAATCAGCTGTGGGGGGTTTCATTTTTTAAAATTTTTAAGATAAAAGGGGCTGTCATGAGAATTTTGAAAAAATATTAAACCTTGAAAAATTGAAGGGGTGTGTTTTTTACATTTTAAAGTCTCTATTTGACGTTTTTAATTCTTCTTTTGCCCCCCTCTTCGAATACTTTTGCCAGTTTAAATAACATGTGTTTTCAGATATTTTCAATATGATGAAGATCTTTGTCTTTATTTGTATATTAACATCGGAAAGTTATTGTTCAATGGGTTTCACCCCCCGGCTGCTTTATATTGATATAATAAAGTTCCCATCTGTGACATTGTGGTATAAGAATACTGCTTTTGCAGTTTTGGAAATCTTGAATTTTGGTTTGGGGATGTCAAATCCCCCCCCCCCCAAAAAAGAGAAAATAATTTTGTGGAAAAAGGCATAAAGTTTTAATACTTTTTTTTGATTAGGTTTTAGTCACTTTATAATTTCTTTATGGTTCTGCTTTGTGGAAAGTGACAAATACTTAATGATTAAAAACCCTTTCTAAATAAAAAAATGTTTAAAGCCAGTCAAGAACAGTAAATGTTAGGAGGTGTGGGTAATCCCGGGACAAGGTGGAGTCCATTGCATGGCTGGGCAAGTTTTTGCTGAACCACACATTCATTTGAGGTTTTTATTAGAAGAATTTGAGCACAATAATTGGTTTTTAAAAAAGTACCACAGTTACACCTCTAGTAACTATTTACATTGAACTTTAAAAGAGGAAAAAAGGAAAAATGACCTTAAAATAAATAAACTAAAGTATTGTATATGTTCTACTACGGGATCGGGGGTCCACGGGACCCAATGCCTACCGAGGGGCACAAGGCGGGGAAACAAACCCCAGGGTGCCAGCCACCCAGGGCGCCTCCATATTTTTTAAAGATATTAGCAGACAATAAAAAAATTTGGGTTTCAAAAAGGAAGCAAAAAGACTCTAAATTTTGTGTTGTTTGGGTTTGTTTTCAAATATCTCCCAGCCCTATTGCCGAATTTTTAGCCTAAATTTTTACAGTTCCAAACCACCCCGGAACTACCTGTAAAGTTTGTACATTATCATTGTTGTGCCATTTTTTCCCTCCCTCCCAAAGATGTGGGGTTATGTTAATTTATAACCATTTTCCCCAAAAGGGAGTAAATAAGTAGTTTTGGGAGGTGTGTTCTGAACTGGATCTCTGAAAATGGTAGATACCAGATATTTGGGAGTTCTTGCTGCCAGGTTGGAACCATATCGGGAAACCCTAATTGAAAAAAATTTTGGGTTTTTAAAACTCTTATTGGAATACCATTATATTAGTATATATAACTCAAATTTGAAACATTATTTTTAAAATCATAGGTATTTGATAAACAAAAACAATCTGTCTTTTGCCTTGATATGGGAACAAGCAATTTCAGAAAATGAATAATTTGAAACAGAAAAATGTTGAATTATTCCTGTTTTCCCTTCCACTTCAGCTTTTAACTGATAGCACCCTCTTCTTTTATTTACTATTTCTATTTACATTTCTTCTTTATTGAAGAAAAAGCTCCTTATTTCTTGTTTACCATATTTTTCACATTAGTACTGAAATGCTAATTTAATTTCCCCTTTCCTCCCGGCCATTGGACCTTACTTTTATTCTATACTAGCAAAATACCCTTTAAATACTGACTTTAAATTTTTTTCAAGAAGAAAATTAAACTTTTTAAACTGAGGGAAAATATACCAATAATTATTTGTTAAGGATCTCTTTATACCATTGGAGTTAATTCGGTTGTAATATGACCAAGCTAGCGCCTGAGCTTTACTCTTAGCATGCAATTTCAGTTGGCCATGTGAACAGTAATCTTGTTTCAAACTCACAGCTTGGATTTGCTGTCATAATCGGTTTGGTTTCATGGTTTGTTTCAATTGGGCCAGTACTTGTGGGGCTTGTGTTGAAGTGACATTCGCTCTGCCAGCTGAAGCACACAAACCCCATTTCATCATAACTTCACATCCAGCTTTTGAGGTTTAAACATTCATAAACTTCAAGGTCCACTACTGAAATCGCACCTGGAATCTAAGATGTTTAAGAGGCATTGGGGTCCAAAGGTGTAAAATATTTGGCCATTTCGTACACTTGAAAGCAACAACTAACAATTTAGCGGCCAATTCAATCCACTGGAGAGCCATGGGGGAAGGGCTTAGCATTTCACTCTTCTAGTGCTCCTGTGTGAATAATTATCTCCGACCTCATCAGTCCACACCTTGAACCTGTCCCAGCATTCAATACATAAGACACAATGTGTTCCTCCGATATCAAGGTGAGGCTGATATGGGCCCCCAATATGTAACAAAGAGAATGGAAAAGGCAGGTGCCATCTCCGGGCATGGAAACCCGGTAAGTGAAGATCTTTGATGATGGTGATCACCTCGATAGACAAGTTAATGGGGAATACGGTTGAATGACAAAAGGAAATGGGTCCCTGAACAATGTTAAGTAAGTAAAATACCCACAAAAACTAATCGTAATAAATGAAAAAAAACAGTGGAGGGGAAAAAAAAAAAAGGCTGGTTATCAGTGGGGAGTGAACCTGGGAGCAAGGGAAGGAATGTGAGAGGGGAGCGATGGCACCTTTTTGGCGGGCAACAAGGGGGAGGGGGGATGGGGACCCGCCACCTCAAACGTGACCAGGGGAGGCTTGGCGATTATAGAAAGGGGGATTAGTTTGGGAACCCGACAAATTTCTTGAAGATGGGCCCCTAAGTAACAAAGACTGTTGAAAGTTTTAAAAGGTTTTTAAATCATATACCAAAATAAGCCCTACATTTTTTTAGTAGGGCCACCACCCAAATTTTGGTGGGCCCTAAATGGTTCAAAAGGCAGATTCACCCGTTTACGTAAATTTTTTGAAACCCCCCTTTGTAATGCTGTAAGGGAATGAGCCTCCAAATTTTGGGCCCTTTTACCAACCGGGAAATAGGGGAATTAGTGACATTGGAAAGTTCAATTTTTTCTTTCAATCATGTAAAACACTTTTAACTTATTTTTTTGTGAAAAAGTGCTATAAAAAAAGGTTTTTGGTGGTTTTTCCTTTTTAAGTGGGCATAAGGGGGAAGGAAGGACTGTTTTCTGCTGTTGCCCCGAAAGTGGAAAATCTGGCACCTAGGAAGTCTTCTACCCCCAAAGTAGTGGTTTTTGGTTTCATGGGAAGTGTTAAAGAAGGGACCCAACCCCGCCCTGTTTCCCGGGCACAACCCTTATACAGGAAGGGAATTCCAAAGAAATAACTCCCAGAAAGGGGGTTTTAAAGGGTGTCCCCGGGGGGTGAGTTCATTCTACAGCCTGGAGTTAATTTAAAAAGAAGGCCACTGGGAAGGGGGGATTTCAAAAGGGAATGGAGGGAAGAAGAGTTTCCATATTACTGAGGGGTAGGAAAACCCAAACAGACAGGGGGATGGGAGAAATATCCGGGTGTAATGAAATTGTATTGATTTGTTGTCTCCTTTCTGCTTTAGTGCTTCCTTTAACATTCTGTTTCCTTATGTTAAACATAGGCTGTTCCTTGACTTTTGGGGAAGCACCAGGAGTCCATTTTTTTGTGTTATAAGTACCAGGGAAATTGCAACTCCCTTTTCAAGACTTTAAAAAAACCCACACAGGGAAATTTAGCCTCCATGGGGGGCACAGGGGAAAGAATCCCCTTTGGGAGCAACCAGTGTAGCTTTAGGGTTTTGGGGTAACAATAATCTGCAGGTTAATATTAATGGGAATTTGATAATATTTTGGAAAATAAGAGCTTTGTTGGGCTTAAAAAAAAGAATTTATAAAAATAAAATTTTATAAGTTAAACATCAAAAAAAAAAAAATACAAATGCTTGAAAAAAATGTTTTCCCTTTTTTACACATTTCTTCATTGTTAAAATTTTTTTTGTGTGGGGGCTCAGGGGGAGCCTGTTTTAAACAGAGGGCCACAAGGCATACAGGGCGGAGGGTGGCTCTGAGGCTAAGGATCTCCTGGTACTCAAAGTGCGTTTGAACCCTGCGCAAAAGAGATCCACCTGCTGGGCCCTTGAGCAAGGTTAACCTGTAATTGCTCCAGGGGACTGTACAATGTGACCCTGCTCAAACCCCAAGGTAGGGAAAACAACAAATTCAAATAAGAATGTAAAGGTGAAACAAAAAAAATGGTACACTTGCTTGTAGTTGTTATGCAGGTCAAATTGTAGTGACTAGTAAACCCTAATATGCACCCTTTTAGGCGGGGTTTTAAGAAATGATGAGATGTCGCAGCAAATACAGATTCAAACAATTCTTATTTATCAGCCATGTCACAACTGAAAAATGTTTTATGGCAGAAAATAGTTTAATGGTTCGATTTTTAAAAAAAACGTAATATTTTAGTGAATTAAAGCATCTATATATACAGTATATATGGATATAGATATAGATATATATATATACTGTAGATATAGATATACAACCCAATTCCCAATGAAGTTGGGACGTTGTGTAAAACGAAATAAAAACAGAATACAATGATTTGCAAACCTTTTAAAACCTATGTTCAATTGAATACACCAAGACAAGATATCTAATGTTCAAAATGATAAATTTTATTGTTGTTTTGCAAATCTTCACTCATTTTGAATTTGATGCCTGCAAAGCGCTCCAAAAAGGGGGAAAGGGGGCATGTTTACCACTGTGTTATATCACCTTCATTTTAACAACACTCAGTAAAAATAGTCAATAGTCAAAATCAATATCGGCCGATTTTGATAAAATTTGAACATTGTATAAACTTGTGTCAAAGCCTGGTCAAAGCAGTATAAGATTTTCTTATTTATAAATTTGGTTGCCATGGATACAGCAAGAACATAAAGTTTGTAAACAAGTTTGACCTTTTTAAAATTTTCAGATAAAAATGGGTTTCCCGGGGGAAGACCGAATTTTTATTAAGAATCGAAGTTCAATGTTTGTAGCATGTTGTTTTTATTGATGTGAGTAATTAATATAACTGTTGTTGGAAAACATATTACATACACTTTGATCAAACATTAAGTAAATCAATGACTATTGTTGAAGATGTGATGAAAACATTTTGGTGTTTTTTTCCCCTCACAGTGTATATGTATATATATATAGATAGATAGATAGATAGATATTTATTGAAAATACTGTATACTCATATTGATAGTAGAGAGAGTGTGTTTGGGAGCATGCGTGTGGGTTTAGACAGAAGCACTTGCCGCTTGAGGACATTGGGCAGGTGACCAATGCAAGAAAGCATGAAGATGCAGAGAGCAGGCAACACTATTCGTGCCAGTTTGCAAAAGATCAGAAAAATTTTGATTAATTTAAATTTTTTAATTATTCACATAACCTCCCTCTGGGGGTTTGATGTTCTCCGTGGGTTGCGTGGGGTTTTCCCCCGGGCCCCGGTTTCCTCCCACAATCCAAAGACATGCAGGTTAGGTGGATTGGGATTCTACATTGGCCCTAGTGTTGCCGGTGTGGGTGTGTTTGTTGTGTCCTGCGGGGGGTTGGCACCATGCCCAGGATTGGTTCCTGCCTTGTGCCCTTGTGTTGGCTGGGATTGGCTCCAGCAGACCCCGGACCCTGTGTTCGGGTTCAGCTGGTTAGAAAATGGATGGATGGATGGTTTCCCATAATCTGAACACACATTCCTAAAGGGTTTTTGTTTCAAGTAGCATTGCTAATTAGGTTTTGCTTTCCTTTGCAAATGACCATTACCACTGTTAGTGTATTTTAATTTTCTAGAATTTTTATTTTACCTGTGAAAAGAGTTGAGAAAGTGTTTCAGGTCTCTCATTCCATACATCTTCCCACATAAAATGTTTAGATAAGAAAAAAATCCAGTCTTTATCCAGACATCTGTCTTTTAAATTTTATTAATGTCTATTATTTATAAAATGTTTTCCTTTCTTCAAAATTACACAAGAAGGATTAACTTCTCAAAGCACCTGCACCCTTCCATTTTTGCTTCAAGCTGGATTATTGAGTTGTGCCTTCTAGTACAGTCTCTAGGAATTGATTAATGCTGAATTAAAATATAACATAGAACGTTGTAAGCAGGTCTGTTGAGTCATGCAACTTTTAAAAATCTGAATAATTTAAAAGACATGGTTGGAAAAACAGTACATTTATAGTGTAGTGTTGAAATGTGTTATCATCCCTGATGCTGTCTCGATTTCTCAAAATGTATGAAACCCAAGATCTGTTGATCTGCTTTGTTCATCCTCATTCCTAAACCCTAATTTAAAACCAGGTCAATACTGAAGCCCTCTGGGCACACAGAGAGGGTATCTGACCCAGGAATTCAGTCCAGGTCCATGGAGCTGTAAGGAACCAGCATACAACCAATCGACCCCAGACTAGCTTACATCAATGTGTTAATTTTCAAGATATACTCAGCAAAAAAGCGCCCTTTTTCGGACTGTGTATTTCAACAATAATGTTTTAAAATCCAAATAACTTTACAGATCTTCATTGTAAAGGGTTTAAAAATGCTTTTCCATGCATGTTCAATTAACCACAATCATTAATTAACATGCACCTGTGGAATGGTCATTAAGACTTACAGCTTATGGAAAGTAGGCATTTAAGGTCACAGTTCTAAAAAGCAGGACACTAAAGAGACATTCACGAATGTGAAAAACCCAAAGAAAGATGCCCAGGGTACCTGCTCATCTGCGTGAACGTGCTAGGCATGCTGCAGGGAGGCATGAGGACTGCTGATGTGGCTAGGCAAAATCGCCAGGTCCGCACTGTGAGACGCCTCAAGACAGAGCTACAGGGAGACAGGAAGGACAGCTGATCATCCTCGCAGTGGAAGACCACGTGTAACAACACCTGCACAGGATCGGTACATCGAACATCACACCCGTGACAGGTACAGGATGGCCACAGCAACTGCCCGAGTCACACCATAGGAACACACAATCCCTCCATCAGTGCTCAGACTGTCCGCTAGGCTGAGAGAGGCTGGACTGAGAGCTTGTAGGCCTGTTGTAGGCAGGTCCTACCAGACATCACCAGCAACAACGCCTTATGGGCAAAACCCACCTTCACTGGACCAGACAGGAGTGGCAAAAGTGCTCTTCACTGATGAGTCACGGTTTTGTCTCACCAGGGTGATGGACGGATTTGTGTTTACTCGTCGAAGGAATTGAGTACGCCTGGACCTGTTGGATCAGAGGGTGAGGGATAGGCCATTCCCCAGAAATGTCCAGGAACTTGCAGGTGCCTTGGTGGAAGAGTGGGTAACATCTCACAGCAAGAACTGACAAATCTGGTCCAGTCCATGAGGAGGAGATGCACTGCAGTACTTCAAGCAGCTGGTGGCCACACAAGATACTGACTGGTACTTTTGATTTTGAGCCTCCCTTCATTCAGGGACACATTGTGAAACATTTTTAGTTCAGTCTTATGGTGTTGACTCTTTTAGTGTTCATACAAATATTTACACATTAAGTTTGCTGAAAGTAATAACAGTTGAAAGTCAAAGGACGCTTTTTTGCTGAGTATATTTTGAGAGTCAAGCTGATTTTGAATATTCACATTAAATTTAAATTTGTTTCAAATATACTTAATTCAGAAAACCTACCAATGCAGGCAATTGCTGAAGCATTTAAAAGACTGGAATTCTAGCAACGATTTTGATTTAATCCACGATGTGAGTAGTTGCCTTACCTTTGAGATGAAAATTGCTTGCAAACAGTAGATCAGTTGTCGGATCGATTCCTTTAAAGAGACTTTGACTTTCTTGGAAGAAGTGACCTCCACAAAGGAATTCACAAAGTTTTCAGCACTCAGTGGATCTGAGAAGTCAACTTCTTTAGGTATGTATGGTCAGTCAAAGTCATGAGTTCTTTCAACAAAACCTTTTTGCAAATGTATGCCTTTATTCAAAAAAAGCCAAGCTGCTGTAGAAAGCTCATCGCTGGATTGTCCAACTGGAGCGTTGATAGTTTGAAGGCAAAGCATTTTCTGTCCATCTATTGGTGAGGTACAGTTTTCATTATCAGTTTCTACTATTCCTATCAAGCGCTGAAGATCAGCAGCTGTTTGCTTGCAGCACCCAGGTACAGTGTTACCAGAGTTCCAAATATGTTGATTGGTGAAAGAAAATGTTTCCAGACGCATTCTGTTTCTTTAATTCATGGTACATTCGTAGTCCAAGCTCATTTTGTAGACCTGCCAAAACACTGTTTTGGGTTAGATTTGTCCACTCACCCAGAGTCTTTCTGTGGTTGGCCTGCTTCTTCTGTGACGCTATGTGGAAATGTGATAGGGTTGGGAACAACAAGATTATTGTCGGGAGTATCTTGTTCTGCAGTCCTGGATTCTCACAGCTTATATTTCCAAGGGAAAAAGTTTGAATGGATGAACATAGACACAGTTAGAGTTAGCCAGGTTCATGTGGAACAGAAGAATGAAGGCACCATAATGGTATGATGTTTTTTGTTTTTTTTCCTCCTTGCTCTTCTTTGCAAGTGGCCTGAAAAAACAGAGACATGGAAAGGAATTTTAGCTTTTAATTCAATGTTTCATTTTACAGTAGGAATCTAGAGATTTGCTGAAGGTTTCACAATCATCCAACAACTAAAACTGACTGCTGTATTTTTGCTGTGTCATTAATACAGATCAGAGCCTAAATTTAAGACTCCAGATCAGTGGAATCTCTCATCTTGCATTGCTGAGTTGGCTTTTGCATGGTGTTGCTACATTTTTAATGTTAAGGTTTAAAACACACTGGGTTTAGATGATGTCCCCAGTCAAGATCAACATTTTCTCAACTTTTCTAGGAAGAACATAGGCAAAGTTAAAGACCATACTAATTTGATGCTAAATTTACATTCTTTATCACACACAAAAAAGACTTTTGTATTGATAGAACTGAATGGCTATTGCCAAGGGACCTGTTGTTATCCTCACATGAGCCTCTAGACCTCTCACGTGGCGAGAAACCTTTTCCACCAGTCAATACTTTATACAGGAAAGAGGCAAACTGTATTCATCTATTTTCAGATCTCATGAAAATAACAATCTGTTTAAATTTAATCCGCTACCCATAAATGAGTGGCAAAGTCAGAAGTGGCTGGCACATAGTGCCCAGCTGGGGTTGGCGACAAAGGAGGAGGGCAGAGCCCCAGTCATTTATATTTTAGAACATTAGAACAATCTAGACGAGAACAGGCCATTCAGCCCAACAAAGCTCAGCCAGTCCTATCCACTTTGTTTCCTTCAAGAAAACATCAAGTCGAGTTTTGAAAGTCCCTAACGTCTTACTGTCTACCACACTACTGGTAGCTTATTCCAAGTGTCTATGTCTTCGTGAAAGAAAAACTTCCTAATGTTTTGCAATTTAACCAATAAGTTTCCAACTGTGTCCCCGTGTTCTTGATGAACTCATTTTAAAATACAAGTCTCGATCCACTGTACTAATTCCTTCGAATTTTAAACACTTCAATCATGTCACCTCTAATCTTCTTTTGCTTAAACTGTAAAGGCCAGCTCTTTAATCTTTCCTCATAATTCAACCCTGTAGACCTGGAATCAGCCTAGTGCCTTCTCTGGACCTTTTCTATGCTGCTATGTCCTTTTGTAGCCTGGAGACCAAAACTGCACACAGTACTCAAGATGAGGCCTCACCAGTGCATTATAAAGGTTGAGCATAACCTCCTTGACTTGTAC
>NW_024380956.1:0-44077 GCF_016835505.1 Polypterus senegalus | reverse complement strand
AAAATTTGTTATTTGTCTTGTAGCCTATTTTGCAACCGTTGTCAATTACCTAAACCAGGTCTCTCTTTGTAAAAATTTCAGAATTCAAACCACAATACTCATGTAGAGTATGGGAGCCAGGACAGCTATTTTACTAATCCCGACTAATATAACAGATATAGCAGAAACAAAAAGTATGTCATAAATAAAGAACAATTGTTAACCTCCTCTTTCCCATGCAAAGTAATATTCATGAACTATTTATTACTATTAGTAATAATATGTTTCCATTGACAATTAACTTACTTTACAAGAAGTTAATTGTACAATTAAGTTTTTCCAGATAGTTGCCTATGCTTCTGCTCAGTCAAATTTGTAATACTTGGTTGAAAGGCAAGTGCATATGGGTCATAAAGTGGCTTAGGTAGTGCAAAATTGCAGTTATAGAGTTTATAGTAAGATAATTATAAGTACTAGCTATTCTAGTGGGAGCACTTGATAGACTGATAGAGTATGTTTATACCTCTTGTGGTGAAACTGCTTCTGAGCCTTCAGGTCAATGCAGGAAAAGCTATGAAGCGTTTGCCAGATCAGAAAAGTTCAAATACACTGCGTGCATGGCTGAATGGATTCTATGCAAAGGCTTTTGGCTTTCCTGAGGCTGCAGCGTGTATTCTAAATGTCCTCCAGGGCTTTCCAATCAACTGCTGTATGGCTATGATTCGACAAACAGATACAGTGTGTTAATATACTCTGGGTTTCTAAATCAAGAAACTTTTCCATGCGTTTTTTCAGCTTAGCCAGAGCACCTCTGTGAGGTAAAAGACATCTCCATGATTTCTTCTTATTGGAGCCATTCCTTAGTGGATTTGCTAGTGTGCTTCAGATCATTATTGTACTGAAGGTTCCATTTACGTTTCCAATTCAACTATCGAAGAGATGGCCTCACAATCTCCTGAAGCATACTTTGACTTGATAAAGTTGCCCAGGCCCTGAGTCAGCAAAGTAACCCAAAACAATAACATTTCACCAACATGCTTCACAGATGGCATGAGGTTCTTCTCCTAAACTGGTATCTTCGGTTTATACTTCTTCAGCTTTGGAGCTACCTACAACCACATACTCATTCAGGAAGTAGTCCCCTGAGGAAGAGCAGGCTCTGAAAGACTGCTTTGGAACAACTACAGACTGGGATATCCTGCAGAAAACATAAAGTGAGAACATTGAGGAGGTTGTTGACTGCACTACTGACTACATCAACTTCTGTATGGACATTGTAGTTCCAGTAAGAACAGTGCGCTGCTATGCTAACAACAAGCCATGGATTACAAGTGACATCAAGGGCCTTTTGAACCAGAAGAAAAGGAAAGGCGGTGATCAGCATGAGCTCAAGCGCGTGCAGAAGGAACTCCAAGTCCAGCTCAGGGCGGCGAAGTAGCAGTACAGGAGAAAGCTGGAGCAGAAATTGAAGAATAACAGCATGAAGGAAGTGTGGGATGGGATGAAGATCATCACTGGCTGCAACTCGAAGCGGGGTGCCACCATCGAGAGAGACATGGAGATAGCAAACCAGATGAACAACTTCTTCAACAGGTTTGACCACCCTAATCCACTCTCACCTCTGAGTACTGCACCCTCCACCCATCCTTCTGCTGATACCAGCATAGGAGAGTTCCCCACCCACAATTACAGCAGCCCAGGTAGCAGAGAGCTGAGAAGACTTTGTGCCAGCAAAGCAGCGGGTCTAGATGGAGTATCGCCACGATTGCTGAAGGCCTGTGCGTTGGAGCTGGGGAGTTCTCTACAGCGCATCTTTAGCCTGAGCCTGGAACAGAGGAGAGTCCCAAGGCTTTGGAAAACATCTTAGATCACCCTAGTCCCAAAGGTATCACGTCCTAGTGAGCTGAACAACTTCTGGCCTGTCGCTCTGACAACACATGTGATGAAGACCATGAAGGCTGCTGCTTCACCAATGTTCCACAGGTCCGCCACGCCCTCAACCCTCTGCAGTTCGCATACCAGGAGAAGTGGGGAGCGGAGGATGCCATCATCTATATGCTACACCGATCCCCCTCCCACTTGGACAGAGGCAGTGTTGCTGTAAGAATTATGTTTCTGGACCTCTCTAGAGCCTTCAACATCATCCAACATCTGCTCCGTAGTTACAAGCTGGCAGAGATGGGAGTAGATTCATACGTGGTAGCATGGATCGTGGACTATCTTACAGACAGACCTCAGTAAGTGCGTCTCGGGAACTGCAGGTCTGACATTGTGGTCAGTAACACAGGAGCGCCACAGATGACTGTACTTTTTCCGGTCCTGTTCAGCCTATATACATCGGACTTCCAATACAACTCAGAGTCCTGCCATGTGCAAAAGTTTGCTGACAACACTGCTATCATGGGCTGCATCAGGAGTGGGCAGAAGGAGGAGTATAGGAACCTAATCAAGCACTTTGTTAAATGGTGCGACTCAAACCACCTACACCTGAACACAAGCAAAACCAAGGAGCTGCTGGTGGATTTTAGGAGGATCAGGCCCCTCATGGACCCCGTGATCATCAAAGGTGACTGTGTGCAGAGGGTGCAGACCTATAAATACCTGGGAGTGCAGCTGGATGATAAATTAGACTGGATTGCCAATACTGATGCTCTGTGTAAGAAAGGACAGTGCCGACTATAATTCCTTAGAAGGCTGGCGTCCTTCAACATCTGCAATAAGATGCTGCAGATGTTCTATCAGACGGTTGTGGCGAGCGCCCTCTTCTATGCGATGGTGTGCTGGGGAGTCAGCATAAAGAAGAGGGATGCCTCACGCCTGGACAAACTGGTGAGGAAGGCAGGCTCTATTGTAGGCATGGAGCTGGACAGTTTGACATCCGTGGCAGAGCAATGGGCACTGAGCAGGCTACTGTTAATAATGGAGACTCCACTGCATCCACTGAACAGTATCATCTCCAAACAGAGGAGCAGCTTCAGTGACAGACTGCTGTCACTGTCCTGCTCTACTGACAGACTGAGGAGATCGTTCCTCCCCCACACTATGCGACTCTTCATTTCCACCTGAGGGGGTAAACATTAATATTATACAAAGTTATTGTCTGTCTGTCTGTTATACCTTCATTGTTATCACTCTTTAATTTAATATTGTTCTTTATCAATATGCTGCTGCTGGAGTATGTGAATTTCCCCTTGGGATTAATAAAGTATCTATCTGTCTATCTAGTATATTTTATAACCATCTAACCACTTCAAAGTTACTTTCTCATTAACAGTCCAGACAAGTTTAATCTATTAAACTGTACAAATATTGTACATTGTAATTTTTTTAATATGTTGAGCAATTGCTTTTATTGAGTTGTTTTACCTAAAAAGAATATTATAAATCTACCATAAATTTTCTGTAACATTCTGTAACATTTCTGTAACAACCTATTTTCAGACATGTACTGCATAATGTTTAACTATGTTTTCTTAGGAAAAAGAAGCGGACCTCCAACATCTAACAAGGAAATATGTGGTACAGTAAATTAATACATTTTTTTTTATTGATGCATTTTTCCTCTCTAGAAGACAGTTTTGTATTTATAAAATACATAAAAACATATATGTTATATATATATTATATATAAAAACACCTGTGGTCGAAGGTTCAAGGGAAGCAGCAGACCAACACTGATCAGAAGAAAAATATAACAGTTTCTTTATTAATTCTTTGGTGAGGAGAGAGACTCTTGCAGTGCCTGCCAGCTAATGTCACTGACAGTTACCAGCAAAAGCCCAATCTTGCGGGGGGTGAGTTCCCCTTTTATAACAGATCTTCAGAGTCAAGCTTAGCATGAGATAAGATTACACAATAGTTTGGGTGGGCTCAGTACTATACCCAAGGGTTACAACATTTTGTTCAAAATAAGTAAAGCAGAAATGGAAGTACCTGTTTGCTGCTGATTATACAAAACACGCAGATGTTTCCTAACAGATTAACAGTCTTCTTTTTAGAACAGACTAAAAGTCAGCAGTTTTCATAAAAATGTTGAAAGTTACTTTTTTAGCTTACATGTATTTAGCAGAGGCAGTTTAAACAATGCCTTATTGATTATTAGTACATTAATACATACAATATTATAGCTTAATAATGATTTTTTTTTTCTCACACCATAGCAAACATAATCAAATTTTATATTATTTGTTCAATGTGATGATTAAAAACCTTCAGCAATTTAACAGTATGTAGTTCAGAACATTTGGCTGCCAGGGATACTGCCAGAAATTGGAATTTGGATACTATTGCCCTCATGATGGACATTAACCTTCTGCATCTGAATACTTGATTCTGCACTGGGAAATAGGAGGTGAAGATTTTGGCTCCAGAGGAGTATGCCCTCGCCTACAGATGGAAGATATTCTCTTTTGTTGGTCACTCATTCCATGAAAAATTAGTTATTTGTCTTGTAGCCTATTTTGCAACTGCAGTCAAGTACCTAAACCAGGTCTCTCTATGTCAAAATTTCAGAATTCAAACCACAATACACATGTAAAATATGGGAGCCAGCATAGCTATTTTACTAATCACCACTAATATAACAGATATACACTCACCTAAAGGATTATTAGGAACACCTGTTCAATTTCTCATTAATGCAATTATCTAATCAACCAATCACATGACAGTTGCTTCAATGCATTTATGGGTGTGGTCCTGGTCAAGACAATCTCCTGAACTCCAAACTGAATGTCAGAATGGGAAAGAAAGGTGATTTAAGCAATTTTGAGCGTGGCATGGTTGTTGGTGCCAGACGGGCCGGTCTGAGTATTTCACAATCTGCTCAGTTACTGGGATTTTCACGCACAACCATTTCTAGGGTTTACAAAGAATGGTGTGAAAAGGGAAAAACATCCAGTATGCGGCAGTCCTGTGGGCGAAAATGCCTTGTTGATGCTAGAGGTCAGAGGAGAATGGGCCGACTGATTCAAGCTGATAGAAGAGCAACTTTGACTGAAATAACCACTCGTTACAACCGAGGTATGCAGCAAAGCATTTGTGAAGCCACAACACGCACAACATTGAGGCGGATGGGCTACAACAGCAGAAGACCCCACCGGGTACCACTCATCTCCACTACAAATAGGAAAAAGAGGCTACAATTTGCACAAGCTCACCAAAATTGAACAGTTGAAGACTGGAAAAATGTTGCCTGGTCTGATGAGTCTCGATTTCTGTTGAGACATTCAAATGGTAGAGTCAGAATTTGGCGTAAACAAAATGAGAACATGGATCCATCATGCCTTGTTACCACTGTGCAGGCTGGTGGTGGTGGTGTAATGGTGTGGGGGATGTTTTCTTGGCACACTTTAGGCCTTAGTGCCAATTGGGCATCGTTTAAATGCCACGGGCTACCTGAGCATTGTTTCTGACCATGTCCATCCCTTCATGACCACCATGTACCCATCCTCTGATGGCTACTTCCAGCAGGATAATGCACCATGTCACAAGCTCGAATCATTTCAAATTGGTTTCTTGAACATGACAATGAGTTCACTGTACTAAAATGGCCCCCACAGTCACCAGATCTCAACCCAATAGAGCATCTTTGGGATGTGGTGGAATGGGAGCTTCATGCCCTGGATGTGCATCCCACAAATCTCCATCAACTGCAAGATGCTATCCTATCAATATGGGCCAACATTTGTAAAGAATGCTTTCAGCACCTTGTTGAATCAATGCCACGTAGAATTAAGGCAGTTCTGAAGCCGAAAGGAGGTCAAACACCATATTAGTATGGTGTTCTTAATAATCCTTCAGGTGAGTGTAGCAGAAACAAAAAGTATTTTATGAATAAAGAACAATTGTTACCCTTCTCTTTCCCATGCAAAGTAATATTCATGCATTATTTATTACTATTAGTAATATGTTTCAATAAACAATTAACATACTTTGCGAGAATTTAATTGTACAATGAAGTTTTTCCAGATAGTTGCCTATGCTTCTACTCAGTAATTTGTAATACTTGGTTGAAAGGTTGAAGCAACAAATCACCAGGGGCCTCATGCATAACGCCATGCGTAGAACTCACACTATAACATGACGTAAGTACAAAAGCTGAAATGTGCTTACTCACAGAAAAATCAAGATGCTTAAATCTGTGCGTTCACCAACTTCCACGTTCTTCCACTACATAAATCCCGGTCAGCGTGAAAAGTAACGCTCATGCACACGCCTACTGTCCCGCCCCAACTCCTCCCAGATTTATGCCTCTTTGAATATGCAAGTCAAAATAAATAGCCCTTAAGCTCAGTGTTCTGTGCAAAGACAATGGGAAAAGCAAGAGGGAAAATTAGAAAAATTTCAACGAATAGCAAGTGGAGGCAAGGAAAAACTTACTATTTGTTGGTTTAAATAGTGGTATAAACAACAAAAGGAAGCTGATCGAGTGACATAGCGTATCAGAGAAACTCAAAAACCTCAAGTTCACAAAGTCACACAGTGCCCGAAATAAAAAAGTTGTCACATATCAAATTCGCCGTGAAAAGGCAAGTCGTAGCCCATCATCTGAGTGTCATATGAAAGCTTAGAAGGGTACAGAGAAAAAAAAAAGCACACAGTGGGAAAAAAGCATGAAATGTCAATTTTAATCTCGAAATTTCCACTTTAATCACGTAGTTTATTTTGTCATTAAAGTAGAAGATCATAAACTTCATCTTAAAATCATTTAATTCACTCGTTACTCAAATCACATCGTATTTAAAGTAGCACGTTAAATGCTTTGTTTTGTATTTGATCTTCTATGTGCTCTATGTGTGTGTATCACTACACATAGAAGACAGTTTTATATTTATAAAATAAAACACCATAGCAAACATAACCAAATTTTATAATATTTGTTCAATTTGATGATTAAAAACCTTCAGCAATTTAACAATATGTAGTTCAAAACATTTGGCTGCCATCATTAGTACCAGAAATTGGAATTGGGATACTCTTCTCCTCATGATGGGCATTAACCTTCTGCATCTGATTGATTAATTCTCCACTGGGAAATAGGAGGTGAAGATTTTGGCTCCAGAGAAGTATGCCCTCGCCTACCGATGGAAGGTAGTTTCTTTTGTTGGTCACTCATTCCATGAAAAATTTGTTGTTTGTCTTGTAGCCTATTTTGCAACCGTAGTCAATTACCTAAACCAGGTCTCTCTATGTCAAAATTTCAGAATTCAAACCACAATACTCATAAAGAGTATGGGAGCCGGCACAGCTATTTTACTAATTACCACTAATATAACAGATATAGCAGAAACAAAAAGTATGTTATGGATGAATAACAATTGTTAACCTCCTCTTTCCCATGCAAAGTAATATTCATGCATTATTTATTACTATTAGTAATAAGATGTTTCTATAGACAATTAACATACTTTGTGAAAAGTTAATCGTACAACGAAGTTTTTCCAGATTGTTGCCTATGCTTCTGCTCCTTCAAATATGTAATGCTTGGTTGAAAGGCTGAAGCAGTAAAACACCAGGAGCTTCATGTATAACGGGTGTAGAATTCAGACTAAAACATGGCGTACAGACAAAAACAAAAATGTGCGTATGCACAAAAAATTCCAGATGAATACAACTCTGTGTACAACAAGATCCACGCACTTCTCCTTCATAAATCCCAACATATGTGAAATTTAACGAACGTGCTTTATAGCCCTACTAGACTCCCCGAAAAATTTTGCATATCTGAATAGGCAAATCAATATAAATATCCCCTTCCATTCAGCATTTTCTTAAAAGTCAATGGCAAAAGCATGTGTAAAAAAAGAAGATTTTCACCAAATGCCAAGTGGAGATCCTACTTAGTGAAGCTGAGGCGAGGAAAAATGTACTTTTTGGTGGCTTAGGCAGTGGCATGAGCAACAAAAGGAACGTGAAGGAATGACACTTGAAAGTTCAAGTTTAGAAAATTATACAGTGCCCGAAATAAAAACAGAAGTGGTAAGATGTCAAAGTCGACCCACCGTCTGGATGTCAAAAGGAAGCATATTTGGACACATAGAAAAGAAAAAAAAAATAGCAACAGTGAAGAAGAAAGAGATTGAAATGTCAACTGAACTCTCAAACTTTTCACTTTAACATTGTACTTTATTTTGTCATTAAAGTAGAACATCGTAACCTTCAACTTAAAATCAATGTTTAATTTACTAGAATTTCTCAAATCCCATCTTAACTAAAGCAGCACGCTAAATTGTTTGTATTGTATGTCTGTGAATCAGTATGTGCTTCTTAAACGATCTTTCTCTTTCACAGACAAGAGCACAAAGGCACTGATCGCCACACAGAATACATTTATTATATTAGAGCTCTCTCAACATTTTAAAATGCTAATATGTATAATTGATATCATTTTCATTAAAAAATGGATTAAGGCATGTACAAAACATGACACAGTGGGGCAGTGGTAGCGATGAGGTAGCACCCCGTTCAAGAATTGTTCCTGCCTCCCCCATCCATGGATTGTTTCTGCCTCCCCACCCCATCCAGAATAATTCCTACCTCCACTACATCCAGAACTGCTCATACCTCCCCCCTCCAGGAACTTGTCCTGTTTCCATCAAGATACTTGCTGGGACGCATGTGACCCTGGATAAAATCATTTATTGCAGCAGTACTGTGGCTTTTAAACTTTCCAACACCCAATTCCTTTCCTTCCATTTTTTTTCTCCACATAACCAAATGCCACAATATACGTTCTGTATTAAATATATACCCAGCCATAAGCTTAGAACGCCGATTCTTCAAAACTGTAAAGGAACATTGAAAACTCTTGGTAATACATGTTTAATTATTCCATCCATTTATCTATCCAGGGTCGCACCAGTCCCAGGAAGCGTACAACATGAGGAAGAATCAATCCTTTGAGAGGGCACCAGCTCATCACTAACGCTGTGCCACCGTGTCTCCACATGTTTCATTATTAACAGCATACATTATTTAAATGCAGTTGATAATTTATCTGTAAAATGCAATATACATACTTCAATGCATTTCATTAAAAAATATCAAGTATACATTCTAGTATTCTAACAGCTCTAAATCTAAATTGACTTGATGCCAGTCTTCATCATCTATAAATACGTGCTCTCTTCTGTCGAATTCCTTCATTTTCATTATATTGTACAATGAGATTCAATAAACTAATCCTCCATAAATTTATTTTCCTATAAAATAACACTAATAATAAAAACAATAAAAAATATACCATATGAACCAATAAGTGCAATAGTACAACATGAAAATATAGTGCAGATAGAGCATATGGCTCATAAAGTGGCTCAGGTTGAGCAAAATTACAGTTGTAGAGTTTATAGTAAGGTAAATAAGTACAAAATATTCTAGTGGGATCACTTGATAGACTGATAGAGTATGTTTATACCTCTTGTGGTGAAACTGTTTCTGAGCTTTCAGGTCAATGTAGGAAAAGTTATGAAACGTTTGTCGGATCATAAAAGTTCAAATACACTGTGTGCATGGCTGAATGGATTCTATGCAAAGGCTTTTGGCATTCCTGAAGCTGCAGCGTGTACTCTAAATGTCCTCCAGGGCTTTCCAATTATCTGCTGTATGGCTATTATTCGACAAACAGATACAGTGGGTAAACATACACTCACCTAAAGGATTATTAAGAACACCATACTAATACGGTGTTTGACCCCCTTTCGCCTTCAGAACTGCCTTAATTCTACGTGGCATTGATTCAACAAGGTGCTGAAAGCATTCTTTAGAAATGTTCGCCCATATTGATAGGATAGCATCTTGCAGTTGATGGAGATTTGTGGGATGCACATCCAGGGCACAAAGCTCCTTTCCACCACATCCCAAAGATGCTCTATTGGGTTGAGATCTGGTGACTGTGGGGGCCATTTTAGTACAGTGAACTCATTGTCATGTTCAAGAAACCAATTTGAAATGATTCGAGCTTTGTGACATGGTGCATTATCCTGCTGGAAGTAGCCATCAGAGGATGGGTACATGGTGGTCATGAAGGGATGGACATGGTCAGAAACAATGCTCAGGTAGCCCATGGCATTTAAACGATGCCCAATTGGCACCTAAGGGGCCTAAAGTGTGCCAAGAAAACATCCCCACACCATTACACCACCACCACCAGCCTGCAGAGTGGTAACAAGGCATGATGGATCCATGTTCTCATTCTGTTTACGCCAAATTCTGACTCTACCATTTGAATGTCTCAACAGAAATCGAGACTCATCAGACCAGGCAACATTTTTCCAGTCTTCAACTGTTCAATTTTGGTGAGCTTGTGCAAATTGTAGCCTCTTTTTCCTATTCGTAGTGTAAATGAGTGGTACCCGGTGGGGTCTTCTGCTGTTGTAGCCCATCCGCCTCAATGTTGTGCATGTTGTGGCTTCACAAATGCTTTGCTGCATACCTCAGTTGTAACGAGCGGTAATTTCAGTCAAAGTTGCTCTTCTATCAGCTTGAATCAGTCGGCCCATTCTCCTCTGACCTTTAGCATCAACAAGGCAATTTTGCCCACAGGACTGCCACAAAACTGGATGTTTTTCCCTTTTCACACCATTCTTTGTAAACCCTAGAAATGGTTGTGCGTGAAAATCCCAGTAACTAAGCAGATTGCGAAATACTCAGACCGGCCCGTCTGGCACCAACAACCATGCCACGCTCAAAATTGCTTAAATCACCTTTCTTTCCCATTCTGACATTCAGTTTGGAGTTCAGGAGATTGTCTTGACCAGGACCACACCCCTAAATGCATTGAAGCAACTGTCATGTGATTGGTTGATTAGATAATTGCATTAATGAGAAATTGAACAGGTGTTCCTAATAATCCTTTAGGTGAGTGTATTCTGGGTTTCTAAATGAAGAAACTTTTCCATGCGTTTTCTCTGCTTAGCCAGAGCACCTCTGCAAGTTAAAGGACATCTCCATGGTAACTCAACAAAAGAGTGTGGCATAAATATACATGGTAACAAAGTCAATGTAAAGATGCAGGCAGGGACAAGTGCACAAAGGTAATGTTACAACCCAACCCCTCATTTCAGACACTCACTGTGAAAAAGTGCCTGAATGTAATTGAGATGGCAATTAAATACAATAAAAAAGGTTTACCTACACTTTAAATATTATTATACAGGGAGTGCAGAATTATTAGGCAAGTTGTATTTTTGAGGATTAATTTTAATATGGAACAAACACAGTGCTATCAGTCAATCCAAAATGTTAATAAACCTGAAACCTGAATGTTTCACAACGGAAATGTGAGTGTGAACATCATCAGGGGAATACATATGTGCGCACAATTATTAGGCAACTATTAGTGTGCAGATTTATTATGCAACTAAAGGAAAAATGAAAATTTTCCCATCTCACTTGTTTATTTTCATCTGTTATAGTGAGAATAATAAACAAACACCTCAAAATTTACAAATAAACATCTCTGACATTTCAAAAAATAAATCAATCAATGAATGACCAATATAGCCACCCTTCTTTCCAATAACAGTCATAAGCCTTTCCATTCATGAAGTCTGTCAGTTTCTTGATCTGTTGACGATCAGCTTTTTGTGGAGCAGTGACTACAGCCTCCCAGACACTCTTCAGAGAGGTGTATTGTTTTTCTCCCCCGTAAATCTAGCGTTTAAGAAGTGCCCACAAGTTCTCGATAGGGTTTAGGTCAGATGAGGAAGGGGGGCCATGTCATTATTCCTTCATCTTTAAGGCCTTTACTGGCTGGCCACGCAGTGGAGAACTTGATGCAAGTGATGGAGCATTGGCCTGCATAAAAATCATGGTCTTTTCCTGTATCACTGTTTGAAGAAAGTGTCTTGAAAAACTGGCAGTAGGTTTGGGAGTTGATTTTGAGTTCATCTTCAATGCAAAAAGGTCCAACTAGCTCATCTTTAAAAATACCAGCTCATACCAGTACCCCACCTCCACTGTGCCCATTACTGATCCACAGGTCCATCCATCTGGTCCATCAAGAGTCACTCTCATCTCATCGGTCCATAAAACCTTTGAAAAAAATCTGTCTTCAGATATTTCTTGGCCCAGTTTTGACATTTCAACTTATGTTTCTTGTTCAGTGGTGGTTGGGTTTCAGCCCTCCTTACTTTGGCCATGTCTTTGAGCACTGAACACCTTGTACTTCTGGGCACTCCAGGTAGGTTGCAGCTCTGGAATATGAAAGTACTGGAGGATAATGGGTTCCTGGTAGCTTCACGTTTGATTCTTCTCAAATCTTTGGCAGCTAATTTGCGTCTTTTGTTCTCAACACGTTTCTTGCGACCCTGTTGACTATTTGCAACAAAATGTTTGATGGTTCTGTGATCACACACCAATATCTTAGCAATTCCAAAAGTGCTGCATCCCTCTGAAAGACTTTTTACAATTTTTGACTTTTCAGAGTCAGTTAAATCTCTTTTCTGGCCCATTTTGCCTGAGGAAAACTAGCTGCCTAATAATTCTGCACACCTTGATATAGGGTGTTGATCTCCTTAGGCCACACCCTCCCTCATTACACAAATACACATCACCTGACGTGCTTAAATCCAATAAGCATTCAAGTTAATACAGCTTGGAGTTGGAATATACGCATTAAAAATGATGATATGGTCAAAATACTCACTTGCCTAATAATTGTGCACACAGTGTAATGTTTCTTCAAAGTGGAAAACCCTCTTAGTAATATTTTCTCTACCTCAATGTAGCCTGACAAAAGTCTGCTTTATTTTGTCTTCAGACAATGATGTATGCATAATTGTTTCTCGTACTATTTATGAGAAATTTCTGTTTGATTGCACAGAGTGTTTAGGGCTACATCCTGTTCTAATTTTGAGATCATATTCTACAAGGCTGTCAGTGACTTTTGTTTTTTAATGTACCTTAAATACAGCTTGCAATCTGAAAGTGATTCCTAAGCACTTAACAAAATCAATTAATAGCAACAAGACGACCAAAGCTGCATTGCTGCAAGGAAATATCATTAGAAACATAAAAGCTCTTCACACTTGGAAGCTGTATTGTCGTAGTAGTTCCCTCTACTTACCCTTTACCAGTTTTCTTCAAGGGTAAGTGTACTGATCAAGTTTGTTACCGGGTTGATCTACTGTTGCACCTTAAGATTAACACACGCATACTTAGCTATACGCATACACGCAGAAAGTCAGCAGTGCCCTATGCATGACAAACACGCAGCTGGTTAATCTCAAGCACTTTAAACCACACAGGTGCCTTAGGAATAGCATAGCCTGTCACTCTCTCAGCGTTTCAAGAGAATTACTTGTTATCGGCAAGAACAACATATGATGTTTTAATAATATCTCGGAACTAAATATTACTTTTGCTCTACAAGAATACATTTAAACATACAAAGGCTTAGCATCCTTGACTATAGGCCATTTTTCAGCCAAGAATGCCTTACTTTACGTACTGTTCCCTACTTTTGGGTGGAGCTCGCACCCTCAGCCATAATAAACCACGCAGCACAGAGATAATGGCAAAGCTCCGGCTGCACCAGGTGCTCAAAGAAATCTACCTCATTACTTTAATCACTCTAAACATTAAGACAAAACATAGAAAGGTAATAGCAGCCTGGTATTTATTACAGGAATAATAATACCTGGAGAACAAAGAATAATAGAAAATAGGACAGATAGTAAAGTCTGGTTATATGTAGTCTTTAGAAAAAGCTTGCAAAAAATTAAAGATGACAAGGATGAATGTTGCAGGCGTTTTGTGATCTAGCACTCACAGTTGTTCATTATAGATTTTTCTGACGATCAGATGAAAATGGCCGCATTCTGACGTCGCTCTGTTCTCTTCTCCTGACGTCTTTGTCTTTTCTTCTTCCCTCCTATGTCGCTTTTCAGATGAGGCATATTTATTATAAAATACTACTGGGGTTTCTCAACACATAATTGTTGCATGCACCTGGATTGGCTGGCTGTCAATATGAAGGATGAATTTTGCTCAGACTCTTTAATCAATCTTTTCCCAAGTAATAAAGTTTTACGATGTTGCCTGAGATATCGGCATGTCATCCTTTCCAAGGCTGTAAACCAAATTGTTGTCCCAGATTTCCATCCATAAAGTAATCAATAGCCTGAGGTATCGGCAAGTCTTCCTTTCCCAGGCTGTAAAACCAATTTAGCACTATGTTGTGAACAACTGCTTTAAAAATAAGGTATAAGGGAAGAGAATATGCTTTTGATATTATAATACCTATAACAAGTGTCCTGCATCTGAATTCATCTTGTTGGTTTTGAGCAAAATATAATAAAAATAGAGAATAATTTGTAGATTTTATACACCATAACAGAAGCTCAGTATTGTTACTGTTTATTGTAACCTGTAAGTCAGTGGCAACTGAAGTAATATTCGGTAATAACATAGTTACAGGATGACGTACTTTATATATAGAATACAGTTAGTAAGAGAGCTTTAAAATTTCCACTATTACAGTCTTCAGTCTAGGATTTGAACCCAGAACATTGAAACTGTGAGGCACTAACACTCAGGCTACCTTTATACTATTTTGTTTATGTAAATATCCAAAGGTTTAATGAAGCTCAGATATCTCAAAATACAAGGCATTTTCTTCCGTGAAATTGGGGACAGATGGGAAGCTGTTGCAACAAAGCAGAGGTTGAACAGTTGTAAAGCGCTTATAAAACAGCTAATGGATAAAATTAAAGTTAACAGCTTATTTTACTCTTGTAATTTTAACAAAGTTTGACCTGGATTTATTTAAAATATTTTACAATTTATTCAGTATATATTTTGGTTATTAAAATTAGATCATTTTAACTGAAAAAAATTACTTTGAAAAATCCACTTATTCATTTTATTAACTACTTTTAAAAGAACAGAGTATGCAAGAAGCTGGGTCAATGAAAGCTTGAAAGGTTTTCCTGCCAAGATTATTAAACTGGTACTAAGTATTTCCTGACTATGGCATACTGTAAATGCACAAATACATATAACATTTAGATGCTTTCTAACTGATTTAAATGTAGTACAAGTGAATTATCAAGAGTTATTGTAGGTGCTACAAATATGAACGAAATACATATAATAACCAGCCAAAAGTAAATAGAGGCACTCAAATCTGCAAACTTATCTACCACACATTTTTGAGCAATGCATCACTCTACACAGCTCAGTGCACAAAAGACTTCTACTATAACACTGTCAGAGGAAATCAGCTTTTTGAGAGCAGTAACACATTTAACAATGAAACTTTTTAATGGATATCATTTGTATTTGATGTCAGTTGGGGCTGACCCAATGGTTGACGATAACGTCAATCTAAAATAGATATTGTTGATTGGCTCCAATCATTTGCAATCTTTTGCTCCAAACTGTGCTTAATATAGCTAGTTTTTAAGTTTATTGTTATGTGTACAGTACATAGCACAATAAATTTCTTACTTCCATGTGTCTTAAGAACAGTATATATACACAAGTATTTGCAATTTACAAAATAGTATTTGGAAGTATATACATAAACAAACACACTGTTTGTTATTTTAAAATATTTGTTCTTGTTAGACTAGTCTCCGAATCTCCTGAAGTATCACTGGTCCTGTACCATTACAAAAGAGTCTGTACAAGAAAGTTAAGGTCTTCTATTAGTCACTTTATCCTCCTAAGGCACTAAATGGTACATACAGTCATTTGAAAAAGTAATTATACCCAATGGAAACTCTTGACTTTTTCTACCTATGTGAACATGCAAACAGTAGATCTTCGTGCAAACTGTATCTACTGATAATGGTAATATCTATACTAATAAATGGCAAAGCCCTCACTGACTGACTGACTGACTGACTCATCACTAATTCTCCAACTTCCCGTGTAGGTAGAAGGCTGAAATTTGGCAGGCTCATTCCTTACAGCTTACTTACAAAAGTTGGGCAGGTTTTATTTCGAAATTCTATGCGTAATGGTCATAACTGGAACCTATTTTTTCGTCCATATACTGTAATAGACTTCTGCTTGATGGTAATTTAGTGCCTGCCCATGTAAGGCCGTCCGTCAGCGGCAATCCAATAGAAACACTGCCGCTAAATATTCACGGGTGAAGGACTGTGCTTATGCAGACGAAGATGAGATGGTCAGGGTGGTGTTTGGCACAAACTCAGCAAAACTGCGAGAGAAACTTTTAAGTGCTGGGTCTTAGCTAACATTAAATACAGCCGTGGACATCGCACGAGATGGCACCAGCACAGCTGGGAACCTTCGATGCATGTACACCGAGCGCTCACGTGAACTGACGCAGTGCACAGACAAAAAGCAACATTCCAAAGAGTGCTGAACAAAAAACGAATTACACAATTGAGAAGGCAGCAAAAAAATATGAAGCGTGTCACACATACAAGCATATTCATAAGTGCGGCTACTGTGGAAACAAAGCACACGGTGGAAAAAGTCAATGTCGCACTAAAGGAAGACAGTGTAAAAAAAAACCTGTGCATGCAGTGTGTCACGTCTCAGATAAAGAGGAAGAAGAGCTGTTTATTGATGCAGTAAGAAACGAATCGATGAATGAAACCTGTTATCGTTACAACAATTGACAAACACGGAATGTAACTTGAACACAACACATCCTACAAATATGAACCTGATTGAAAGAAATAATGATAATCAAATCCTTCATGACAGCAACACTCATAACACTCACAAAACAATTACTGTATATTGACAATCATGTTACGTTATTTTTAAAATGTTCCCTTTTCTTTTTCATAACTTCTTTAACACACTACTTCTCCGCTGCGAAGCGTGGGTATATATATACCCCGATCTACATACTCTCAAATAGACAAACCACACGCCGTGGCGCAATGGAAAAGGCTTCGCCTCTAGCGCCGACGTGCGAGGTTCGATTCCCTAGATGGGGTGCACTGAGTATGTACGCCTGATGACCCCAAAATTAGAGTGAGAAACCGTTTAGTACTCTTTGCATTATTTCACAGTAAAACTATTTTTATATATATATATATATATATATATATATATACACACACACACACATACATATATATCAGCGCTTCCCGATTCATTTTACCCTCGCATCCCCTTGGTTTGAAACGTATGAAAAAATATGTGGTTAACGCAGAAAGACAGATCACCAATTGAAGCTTTATGAATAATGGATACTTTATTCGCCATCAATGATTGTTTTGGTAAAGCTATACTCAGTGTAATCATTAGATGAATGGTAAAAAAGTAACAGCGAGGGAGGGTGACTTATTGAGGCACGCATGAGGCGAAACCACAATAGCACGCTGGGCTCGATGTAGTCTTGCGTCAACTTCGATCTAAATTGCGCGATCACATTCCGAAAAATATATCTTTTCAAGTTCTATTTAGTCGACACAAATATCTTTGGATTTGGAATGTAAGGCGAATTTACTAATTTCATTTCTATGGTGAAGAAAAATGTATGCAATGATGCCTACATTTAACTTACATTCCTACCAAAGATATTTGTGTCGACTAAGTAAAAATTCCTTCTATTTAAAATTTAAATAGAACTTGAACAGATACGATAGTTCATAATATCCACGCAGACTTGCACGTAAGGGCTCATTTATACTTCACGCTCAGAACGCGTACGCGCCCGCATCATGGCTGTCACGCGTTCCCAGCGTTCATTTCACGCGTCCTCTGAGCAGGTCCTCAGAAATTAGCGACACGCGCGAAGTTGCAGTATCAGCAAAAGTCGGGGCGCGGTGTGCTAAAAGTCGGAAGCGTGGCGTCAGAGTCTCTGTTTACTATCTACATGTGACAGCAAGCCTCTATGGAGATCCTTGAGGGGGATCGATAGTCGCACTTGCTGTTTGATGAATGGCTCAAATACAGCTATACATTATGTTGCTGATGTGAAGTTGCAAAAAAAAAAAAATAGACGGCACAAAAGATGGTATGTGAGACTTTTAAAATGTATCGTCTTTTTTATTTATTAACTAGCAAAATACCCGCTAACCGCAGGAGAAGTAGTGTGTTAAAGAAGCAATAAAAAGAAAAGGAAACATTTTGAAAATAGCGTAATATGATTGTCAATGTAATTGTTTTGTCACTGTTGTGAGTGATGAGTGTTGTTGTCATATATATATATATATATATATATACACACACACATAAACATATATATATACATATCTATACATATACACACATATACATACGTATATATATCTACATATATACACATACATATACATACACATATACATACATACACACACACATATATAAACATATATATACATATACATACATATCTACATATATACACACACAGCTATTTAGTATCAGTGCAATCGCTGCTTGTTAAAACGGATAACTCCGCTCTTACGTGCAAGTCTGCGTGGATATTATGAACTATCGTATTTGTTCAAGTTCTATTTAAATTTTAAATAGAAGGAATTTTTATTTAGTCGACAGAAATATCTTTGGTAGGAATGGTAAAACAGACAGGAATATTATTCCTGAATAAATCAACTCAAACCTTAAACAACTTATAATATTTTGCTCTCCATAAAAATATATCCTGTCTAAATTATACAAGTTAGAAATAAAGTAAGCGTTAAAAGAACAAACATTCAAATTTCTTTACTCTTATGTAATTTTATATAAAAATAAACTTAGATTTTAAATATCCCAAAAGATTTTGCTCTCCATAAAAATATATCCTGTCAAAATTATACAAATTCAAATATGAACATGCTGCATAACAAAACCTGGAAATATAAATAAAATGTGTTCCTTTCAGCAATAACAAATCAAATCATTCAGTTGTCTTTGCTCATATGTCATTTTAGAGCTGGGCCTGGCATCTTTTTGGCAACAGGTTCGTTTCTGTTTGGTGTGAGGTTCTGTGTTGTGGAGATTCTCAGGATGGATTGCAGGTGCTCATCAGTGAGGCGACTCCTGTGTGCTGTTTTGTTAGTCTTTATCACTGAGAAGAGCTTCTCACACAGATATGTGCTACCAAACATGCACAAGGTTCGAGCCGCATGTAGGCGGACTTTTTGTTCTTCAAAGTCACCAAAGCGCCGTGCAAACTCAGTGCGCGCTCAGTTTATCAGCAAAGTGCGTGTTTGGGAACACCGTAGTGGCGACTTGGTTTAACATTACTTGGCAACAGGGAAAGTGGGGCAAGGTGCACTGGTGCATTTGTGTCTCCCATAAAAGCAGCTTCACTTGAAATCACTTTGTGATTGTGCAGGTAAAGCGTCCGCTGAAGTGTCAGATTCTTATTTAATTATTCTGCTTTCTGTATCTTCTGCATTGCATTCAGGTTACCCTGATGTTTTGTCTCATAGTGCCGTCTTAAGATTAAATTCTGTAATTACAGCCACATTAGCTCCACAAATGAGACACACGGGTTCAGTAAACATATACTCAGCCTCCCATCGGTTTTTAAAGGCTCTATTTTCAGAATCAACTTTTCTCTTCAGCATCGTGTGAGCTAGCTTCGCAATAACTTGCAGCATCATAAGCTAGACTTGATTAGCGGTAAGTGTTGGCAAGGCAGCTGAAGCGCTGCATTATGGGATCTGTAGTTTATTGTGTTACCAGCGCTTCATATACCGGGCCATTAATAACAATAATACAGTATATAAAATGATCTCATGGGCGGATATAATTACACCGGGCGGATGTGGCCCGCCCTTGAGTTTGACACATATGGACTAAATAGAACTTGAAAAGATATATTTTTTCAAATGTGATCGCGCAATTCAGATAGAGTTGTAGAGCGTGCCTCAATAAGTCATCCTCCCCTCGCTCTTACTTTTTTACCGTTCATCTAATGAATACACTGAGTATGGCTTTACCAAAACAATCATTGATGGCGAATAAAGTATCCATTATTGATATGTAGATCGGGATATATATATACATATATATATACCAGCGTATCATAGCGAGAAGTAGTGTGTTAAAAAGCTAGAAAAGAAAAGGGAACATTTTAAAAATAGCGTAACATGACTGTCAATATACAGTATTTGTTTTGTGAGTGTTACTGAGTGTTGCTGTCATCAAGGATTTGATTATCATTATTTCTTTCAATCAGGTTCGTATTTGTAGGATGTGTTGTGTTCAAGTTACATTCCGTGTTTGTCAATCGTTGTAAAGATGACAGGTTTCATTCATCGATTCGTTTCTTACTGCATCAATAAACAGCTCGTCTTCTTCTTTATCTGAGACCTGACACACTGCATGCACGGTTTTTTACACTGTCTTCCTTTAGCGGGACATTGACTTTTCCACGTGTGCTTTGTTTCCGCAGTAGCTGGATTTATGAATATGCTTGTATGTATCAGGCGCTTCATATTTTTGCTGCCTTTTCAATTGTGTAATTCGGTTTTGTTCAGCGCTCTTTGGAACTGTTGCTTTTATCTGTGCACTGCGTCAGTTCCGTGAGCCTTCGGTGTACATGCATCGAAGGTTCCCAGCTGTGCTGGTGCCATCTCGTGCTATGTCCATGGCTGTATTTAATGTTACCTTAGTCCTGGCACTTAAAACTTTCTCTCGCAGTTTCGCTGAGTTTGTGTCAAACACCACCCTGACCATCTCATCTTCCTCTCCATAAGCACAGTCCTTCACCCGTGAATATTTAGTGGGAGTTTGCTATTGGATTGCGCTGACGGACGGCCTTATATGGGCAGGCACTAAATTACAAACGCCAGCGCAGCCTGTCTATGAACTTAATTTAAAGTGTAGGTTTACATCGTGCTTTGTTTCAGTAGCAGAACTCATGAATATGGTTGTATATGTCACTTTCGCCGCTTCTTATTGTTTCGCTGCCTTCTCAATTATATAATGCATGTTTTCTTCAGCGCTTTTTGGAGGTCTTCCTGGTTTTCTATGTACTGCGTGATTACGTGGGAGGCGTGATGATGTCACATGAAACTCCGCCCGGCGTTCAAGCTCATCTCCATTACAGTAAATGGAAAAACAGCTTCCAGTTATGACCATTACGCGTAGAATTTCGATATAAAACCTGCCCAACTTTTGTAAGGAAGCTGTAAGGAATTAACCTGACAAATTTCAGCCTTCCACCCACACGGGAAGTTGGAGAATTAGTGATGAGTCAGTGAGTGAGTGAGTGAGTGAGTGAGTGAGTGAGGGCTTTGCCTTTTATTAGTATAGATTTTTGCAACTTAACAACAGCAACATAATGTATAGCGTTATATTTGAGCCACTGAGAAAAAAATAAAGGACACGGTGAAAGCGTGTATTTTGTGATTAAAGTGGAAATTTCGCTTTAATCTCTAAATGTCCACTTTAACCTCGTAGTTTACTTTATCATTAAAGCAGACCGTCGTAAACGTCATCCCAGTTTTTAATCGCTACGAGCTTCTTGGACCTGACAGCAAGTAAAGTAAAACAATAAAAAATAGATGGCACAAAAGATGGCATGTGAGACTTTTAAAATGTACCGTGTCATTACGATCGGGAATATGCGTCGCGTGAAGTATAACTCCGGCCCCGAGCGGGAGTCATCCGTTTTAACAAGCAGCGTATTGCACTGATACGAAATAGCCTGCCCATTTAATTATTTAGGAATGGATGAATAAATTAAGATTTTGTACAAATAATGTTTTTCATTTTCATTTTTCTTCCTTGATGGATTCTGGCACCCCCAGCAACAGTTGCTCGCACCCCAAAGAGTATATATATATATATATATATATATATATGTATGTGTGAGTGTGTATTTGTGTGTGTATGTATGTGTGTATATGTAGATATGTATATATATGTATGTATGTATATATATATGTGTGTGTGTGTATATATATATATATATATATATATATATATATAACAGCAACACTCATCACTCACAACAGTGACAAAACAATTACATTGACAATCATGTTACGCTTATTTTCAAAATGTTTCTTTTTCTTTTTCATTACTTCTTCAACACACTACTTCTCCGCTGTGAAGCGCGGGTATTTTGCTAGTAATTGAATAAAACACAAGGAAAATTTGCCTTTAAAATTTTTTATTTACAGAAATAATCCTAAATATAATTATCTACTGTGGATCTGCTGGGGATAAAGCAAGTACAGTGGAACCTCGGTTTACGAGTAACTTGGTTTATGAGTGTTTTGACTTGATAAACGAGCGATGTCTTGCAATATAAGTAGTATGGATACACTTTGTCTGCTGAGCGTCATGTAAACACAACTAAGCTGATGGTTCTTCTCTCTCTCTCCTTATCTCGCTCGTCCAGCGCGTCTCTCTCTCTCTCTCTCCTTATCTCGCTCACTCGCTCGCCCAGCGCGTGTCTCTCTCTCTCTCTCTCTGGTAATCGTCTCCTATTCCCCGTCTGAGTCTGTGTGCCTCACTCATATAGTCAACATCTGTTTACTACAGCATTGTGACTGTGTGTGTGTGTGCTGTGATGTGCGAGTCCCCATCTTGCTCCCCAAAACATGAAGCTGAGTCTCAGTAGTTTAACACCAGCTTTATTCAGCTTGAAACAGCAACAGCGCTGTTATTTATTGTACCGGGATCTTTATAATGTTCCTTGTATGACCCATTGACAACAGGCGCTTATAGCATGTCTGTGATCTTTTGGATGCGCTTTATACGGTCTAACTGCTACAGCGCTGGGAGACTGCGTTTGCTTTGGGACTCTCTTCTGCGTGTTGTCTCATAGGGTGGAATGCCACATGAGTTTAGAAACTCACACCAGCCATGATTCTTTTTAAAGGTAAAGTGCAGGTTAATTTGTATTATGTATTTAATTTATATTTTGTATTAATCATTTTTATATGAATAGTTTTGGGTTGTGGAACGAATCATCTGAGTTTCCATTATTTCTTATGGGGAAATTCGCTTTGATATACGAGTACTTTGGATTGCGAGCACATTTCCGGAACGAATTATGCTCGCAAGCCGAGTTTCCACTGTACACCCTTGATCTCAGAATTTGGTATTGCCCAATTAGTAGGGATGACTTCTTGTAGGCATTTTGCATAACTGACCAACTGTTTTTGTAACATCGACTCAGTGAAATTTTTGACCACTCCACCTGAAAAATTCCTTCAGTTGTAAGATGTTAGCAGGATTTCTTGCAGGTAGTGCCCGTTTCAAATGCTCCCACAACATTTCAATGGGATTCAAATCAAGGCTTTCACTAGGCCATCCTATAACCATCCATTTCTTCTTATTGGAGCCATTCCTTAGTGGATTTGCTAGTGTGCTTCAGATCATTATTGTGCTGAAGGTTCCATTTGCGATTCAAATTCAACTATTGAAGAGATGGCCTCACAATCTCCTGAAGCATACTTTGATATGAAGCAGCATTCACAGTTGACTTGATAAAGTTGCCCAGGCCCTGAGTCAGCAAAGTAACCCCAAACAATAACATTTCACCAACATGCGTCACAGATGGCATGAGGTTCTTCTCCTTAACTGGTGTTTTCAGTTTATACTTCTTCAGCTTCAGAAAGTATATTTTATAACCATCTAACCTCTTCAAAGTTACTTTCTCATTAACAATCCAGACAAGTTAAATCAATTAAACTTTACAAATATTGTAGTTTGTAAATTTTTAAAATGTTGAGCAATTGCTTTTATTGAGTTGTTTTACCTAAAAAGAATATTATAAATCTACTATATATTTTCAATAACATTGTGGTTGTTTTGTCCTTTTTATAGCAAATTTAGCAATTTAAATTTTGTAATGTATGATTTTTAGAAGAAACCTAATCCATTTTGAGACATATATTGCATAATGTTTAATTATGTTTTCTTAGGAAAAAGAAGAGGACCTCGAAAATCTAACACAGAGATATCTGGTACAGTAAATTAATACTTTTTTTTTATTGATGCCTTTTTCCTCTCTAGAAGACAGTTTTGTATTTATAAAATAAATCACCATAGCAAACATAACCAAATTTTATAGTATTTGTTCAATCTGATGATTAAAAAGCTTCAGCAATTTATCAATATGTAGTTCAGAAAATTTGGCTGCCAAGAATACTACGAGCAATTGGAATTGGGATACTCTTGCCTTCATGATGGGCATTAACCTTCTGCATCTGATTGATTAATTCTGCACTGGGAAATAGGAGGTGAAGATTTTGGCTCCAGAGGAGTATGCCCTCGCCTACCGATGGAAGATATTCTCTTTTGTTGGTCACTCATTCCATGAAAAATTAGTTATTTGTCTTGTAGCCTATTTTGCAACCGCAGTCAATTACCTAAACCAGGCCTCTCTATGTCAAAATTTCAGAATTCAAACCACAATACTCATGTAGAGTATGGGAGCCAGCATAGCTATTTTACTAATCTCCACTAAGAAATAGATAGATATAATATAAGATATATCAGAAAGAAAAAGTACGTTATGAATAAAGAACAGTTGTTAACCTCTTTCCCATGCAAAGTAATATTCATGCATTATTTATTACTATTAGTAATAATATGTTTCCATTGACAACGTACTTTGCGAGAAGTTAATTGTACAATGAAGTTTTTCCAAATAGTTGCCTATGCTTCTGCTCAGTCAAATTTGTAATACTTTGTTAAAATGTTGAAGCAGTAAATCACCAGGGGCCTCATGTATAACGCCGTGCGTATAACTCACACTATAACATGGCGTAACCACTAAAGCGGGAATGTGCGCATTTGCAGAAATATCCAGATGCAGGAATCTGTGCATACACAAAATTCCACGTTGTTTTGCTACATAAATCCCGGTCAGCGTGAAAAGTAATACACATACACGCACCTGGTGTCCCACCCAAACTCCTCCCAGAATTACACCTCTTTGAATATGTAAATAAATATAAATAGCCCATAATCTCAGCGTTCTGTGAAAAGACAATGGCAAAACCACAAGGAAAAATAGAACAATTTCAGCGAATACCAAGTGGAGACAAGGAAAAACGTACTATTTGTTGGTTTAAGCAGTGGTAAAAACAAGAAAAGGAAGCTGATCGAGTGACATAGCTTGTCGGAGAAACTCAAAAGCTCAAGTTCACGAAGTCGCACAGTGCCCGAAATAGAAAAGAAGTCACATATCAAAGTCGACATGAAAAGGCGAGTCATAGCCCACAGCCTGAGTGTCATATGAAATCTTATTAGGGTACAGAGAAAAAAAAAGGCACACAGTGGAGAAAAAGCATGAAACGTCAACTTTAATCTTGAAATTTCCACTTTAATCACATAGTTCATTTTGTCATTAAAGTAGAACATCATAAACTTCATCTTAAAATTTTTAAAAAGTTTAATTTACTATTTTCTCAAATCCCATCTAAACTAAAGTAGTACGTTAAATGCTTTGTTTTGTATTTGATCTTCTATGTGCTCTATGTGTGTCAATCACTATGTGCATCTTAAACCGGCTTTCTCTTACTCCGACAGGACACAGAATCCATTACATTCATAATATTACAGCTCTCTGAATAATTAAAATACTGAGATGTATACGTGATATCTTTTTCATGAAGATAGGAATGAAAGCATGTTATTAAACATAGGAACACAGTGGCGCAGTAATTGTGCGCGACCTTCAATGAAGTTATTGCAGCAGTACTGTCTCTTTCAAACGCACTAACCTCCAATTCTTGTCCTTACTTTTCTTTCTCCAAATACCCAATTGCCACACAATCAACTCTGTAATA
Organism: Polypterus senegalus; assembly: GCF_016835505.1. NCBI lineage: Eukaryota > Metazoa > Chordata > Cladistia > Polypteriformes > Polypteridae > Polypterus > Polypterus senegalus. Next base: position 18,416 of record NW_024380956.1, on the reverse strand, counting down.
GACGTTAAGCCATCTATAAGCTTACAATGACGATTCTTCAAAACTTTTAAGGAATATTGAAATATCTTCGTAGTACATGTTTAATTATTCTGTCCATCTATCCTTCCAGTGTCGCGCCAGCCCAGCAAAAATAGATACAGCACGAGGTAGGATCAATCTGTGAACTAGCTAGCGCTGCAGCACTCTGTCCTAACATGTTTAATTATTAACAATACAGATTATTTAAATTAAGTTAAAGTTTTATCTGCATAATATAACAAACATATTTTGCTTCATTTCATCTTAAAAATGATATCGTCATCATATGTAAATACGCAATTTATAAAGTGGCGCAGGTTGTGCAATATTATAACTGTAGTGCAAGTGAGGTAATTGTACTTATAAGTACAAAACAGTTCTACAAGGAGCACTTGATGGACTGATTGACTGTGTTTAAAGTTCTTGGGATGAAACTGTTTCTGAACCGCGAGGTCCATTCAGGAAAGTCTCGGAAGCGTTTTGCCATGGCTGAGGCAGCGTATGCTTGATGCTGTATCCCGATAATTCTCTTTCCAATCAGCTGCTGCTGTGATTCCCCAATTAGATACAGTGATACAAATACTCCAAGTGGTGCAGTGAGAGTAATATGGAAAAAGATGATCCGTTGTGGCAACCTTTAATGGGAGCAGCTAAAAGATGAAAAGAAGGTGCAGTGAGAGTAACAACGGTAAAGCAGCTATGGTATTTAGAATACTATGGCTATTCCCTGGACCATTATATTGTTACAGGTTAATTACAATCAGATACATTACACTAATAAACAATATGCGGTTAGTTTCAGTGTATTTATAAAGCCACGTCTGGAATGTGGATCTGAAAAAGAAAGATAAACCACACAGGAACAGTAGCACTGCTTAGACACTGGGTGCCGCCAGTCTGCAAAACCGAGCACAGAACTTGTGTACAACAGGGTATGAGGTACCATGGAAATGTGCGTGGCTTTACGCCAAGTTTAGATTTTATACATCGCGATTTGAACGTGGAAACGTTCGTGCGCAACATTTCTGTCCATATGCACCATTTATACATGAGGCCCCAGGAGCTTCATGTATAACACCGTGCATAGAATTCAGACTAAAACATGGCGTACGGACATAAACAGAAATGTTCGTGTGCACAAAAAATTCCAGATGAATAAAACTCTTTGTGTGACAAGTTCCACACACTTCCCCTTCATAAATCCCAACAGATGTGAAATTTAACGAACGAGCTTTATAGCCTGTGATAATAATACGCCAAAGACATCATAAAGGTTTGGGGCAGCCACCCATATATTGTTTTTCCCAGCTGCAAAAGGGTTTGTTGTATCAGAAATACGAAGTGCATTTCACAGAGTCCAAACTAGAACTGGCTATAGTAGCCCAAGATGGAGGCTTTAAAGGCCTGGAGAGGAACTGATGTCATCAAAATGGCCCGAACCAGAAGTGACGTCAGCAAAGGGGCCGGCTTCGGAAGTGACGTCAGCAAAGGGGCCCATGCTTTTTCCATGCATAGCCACAGCACCTCTGCGTATGGTAGCGCAACAAAAGAGCGTGGCATACTGTAAATGTACATGGTGACAAAGTCGATGGAAAGATGCAGGCAGGGACAAGTGGACAAAGGTAATGTTACACCCCCACCCCTCATTTCAGACACTCACTGTGAAAAAGTGCATGAATTTAATTTAGATGGCAATTAAATACGATCCAATAGGTTTACCTACACTTTAAATATTATTATAATGTTTCTTCAAAGTGGAAAACCCTCTTGGTAATATTTTCTCTACCTCCATGCAGCGTGACAAAAATCTGCTTTATTTTGTCTTCAGGCAGTGATGTACGCATAATTTTTCTTTGTATCATTTATGAGAAATGTCTGATGGATAGCACAGTGTTTAAAGGTACATCCAGTTCTAATTTTGAGATCATATTCTAGAAGGCACTCAGTGACTTTTATTTGTTAATGTACCTTGAATACAGCTTGCAATCTGAAAGTGATTCCAAAGCACTTAAGAAAATCAATTAATAGCAACAAGACTACCAAAACTGCAAACCTGCAAAGAAATATCATTAGAAACATATAAAACCTCTTTACACTTAGAAGCTGTATTGTCATAGTAGTTCCCTCTACTTACCCTTTACCTGTTTTCTTCAAGGGTAAGTGTACTGATCAAGTTTGTTACCAGTTTGATCTACTGTTGCATCTTAAGATTAACACACAGCTGGTAAATCTCTAGCACTTTAAACCACACAAGTGCTTTATGAATAACACAACCTGTCACTCTCTTAGCACTTCCTGAGACTTACATACACACAGACCCTAATCACAACAGTGTCCCATGAATGACACACACACAGATAATTAACCTCTGGCACTTTAAACCACACAGGTGCCTTAGGAATAACATAGCCTATCACAATCTCAGCCCTTCAAGAGACTTATTTATTATCAGCAAAAACAACATACGATGTTTTAATGATATTTCAGACCTAAATATTACTTTTGCTCTACAAGAATACATTTAAACATAGAAAGGCTCAGCATCCTTGACTATAGGCTATTTTTCAGTTAAGAATGCCTTACTTTACGTACTGTTCCCTACTTTAGGGTGGAGCTCGCACCCTCAGCCTTAATAAATCTCGCAGCACAGAGGTAATGGCAAAGCTCCGGCTGCACCAGGTGCTCAAAGAAATCTATCTCATTACTTCAAACACTCTAAACATTAAGACAAAGCATAGAAAGTTAAAAGCAGCATAGTATTTATTACAGGAATAATACCAGTAGAACAAAGAATAATAAAAAATAGGACTGGTAGTAGTGTTCTCCGTAGCATCTTTTAGCCGGGCGAAAGGAAAGCCGCAGATCTACAGGCACATGCAGATCTAATGATCTACAGAGATGGCAAGGGACGAGCTGATGGGTAGGCAAATATTTTAGAAGTAGGATTGCAAGTGGTGAAGGGAGAGGCGGGCGGTGTTGCCACAACTGGATGCTGAACAAGCTAATATCGGGGACGAGGCGGAATGGAGTTCACAAGCAAAGAGTTTGCGGTGGTGGGCGGGCAAGAGGGGACTGTACATGCTAATAGCGGGAGGGGCAGTTCACAAGCAAAGAGGATGTGGAGGTGGGTGGGCGAGAGGAGGACTGCTGTGATATGTTGATAGAAGGTGTTACAAACCTATAACACCTTCTATCAGCATTCGGGATTACAGTGTATGCAGTCAATGTAAATAATAAAATAAAAATACAAAAAAAAAAATACTAGTGGAACCAGCCTGTCAGATATCAGAAAAAGGGTGCCAGGAAGTGACGTCTCTGTTCTCGGTGTCAGTGCAGTCTGTGTAGTGCTGCTAAGCGTACAGCTGCTCTCTTCTAATTCAGTACATATCAAACCAATATACATACACAGCTGTTTAGGCATTAGGTGTGTTCTGTGTGCAAAAATCCTTGTAGCACGCACTATGGTTCCTGTTAAAGTGACTCCCTCTGCCATTTTTATATTTGCTCATACTGACGGTTTTGTTAAAGTGACCCATCTGTCATTCCTTTTTTTGTTCATATCTTGCCCTGCAGAAGTGCAAGTGTGCATCGAATATCCAACAGGCTCCCACTTTCCCACTCAAAAGTCTCTTTCATAGGTACTTTTAATTTTTCCCAAACATTTTACCAACATGAGTAAAAAAAGTGTTCAGAAAACAACACTGCTCAGTTATTTCAGAAAAGAGGCGCCACAAACTAATGAAGGTGCAGCATCAACTCCTGATGTGGCAATTTCAGACAAAGATATTGCAGAGGCTGGTCCATCAGGGGAAATCTCTTCAGCACACACTCTACCATTTGATAAATCTAGGCACCGCTTATCCGGCATGAACAAACAATGGTTTAAAGATTTTGATTGGCTAATGGTCAAAGAAAATGGTATGTGGTCTCATTGTGCATGAAATATTCAAACAAACACCCCCCAAGGAGGGAGTTACCTTGGGTAAACTGCCATGCACAAGAATTCGAAAAGAAAGCTTGCTGGACTATGAAAAAAGTAAAACGTACATTGAGTCTTCTGCTGACCTTTTAGGAAAGCGTGTACTAGAGCAAACTGGAATCGGTCAAATTGCAAGATCTGTATCTGTGTTAAATAACTTAAAGAGAAATGCCTTTTAAGGAGCTTTAAGATCCATGTATTGATTGGCAAAAAATGAGTTGCCACATACAACGTTGTTTGAACAGCTGTTGGAACACTGTAAAGAAATGGGTTGTTCCTTTTTACAACATCTCAATGTTGGTAAAAATGCACATTACACCTCTGAAAGAATAATGCAAGAGCTTCTGGATGTGTTAGCATCAGAAATAAAGTCTATACTGAAAAATATACATGCTGAATTTTTTTTCAGTATTGTGTGTGATGAAACCAGACATCTCAGTTGTTAAACAATTAATTATTTACATTAAATATGCTTGCCAGGTCAATAAAGAGGTTAGAAGTAGTTTTGTATCAACCCGCAATATGATTGATGGCAAAGCAGACACTATAACCAACACACTGAGTGAGACTATGGACACTCTAGTCTTGAAAACTGCTAACCTGGTTGGACTAGGGTCAAATGGAGCGACTGTTATGATTGGGAAACATAAAGGTGTGTCAAAACTACTTAAAGATAAAACATTTGGACTCTTGATCAACTGCCATTGTGTAAACCACCGATTGGCCCCTGCAAGTGCCCTAGCAGCAGCTGTTGTACCTTATTTAACAAAACTGAAAGACATCTTAAGGCAGCTGTTCTATTACTTCCAAAGTTCTACAGTTAGGTTGGCTGGTTTAACGGAAATCCAAAATATTCTGAACATTCCCCAGATTAAGCTGAAAATGGCCAGTGATGCTAGATGACTATCTCATGACTCTGCAGTACAGTCACTACAACAGTGTATAATGAGTGTCATAGCTGCGCTGGAAAGAGAGACCACTGAACAAAATGACCGCAGCTGATGGATTAAGCAGATTTATTAAAATTATGTTTCCTCTCTGATGATGCTTTCAGACGTATTACCTTTATTGTCCAACTTATCTAAGGCTTGGCAAAGGCAAGATGTCAATCTTACCGAAATTGAACCAGTTTTGCTCACCACAAAATTGTCCATCATGGAGTTGAAAGACACTCCTGGGAGATACTTTTAAAGCCTTCATCATTGTCTGGCAGAAGAATGGTCAGATTTCCACACTGTTTATACACAGAGTGTTGTAATGTCATTCAAAATTGCAATATTTGATAAATACCTAGAAAAAGTTGTCAAGCACCTAGATGCAAGATTCCCTGACATGCTATTTCCAGCTTTTCAAAAGTTTTCAATGCAGAAACCCTCAATTCAAGTAAGTCTGCGGAAATTCTTTTCGACTATTACTCCAAAAATGGTAGCCCTCCAATTTTAAAATATGAAAGTTGCAGGCAAGAATGGACAGCTGCATCAGAAATAATCAAAAAATCAATCATATACAGACTTCAGTCCAAAACAGATTTTACTAAAAATATACATATATATCAGCGCTTCCCGATTCATTTTACCCTCGCATCCCCTTGGTTTGAAACGTATGAAAAAATATGCGGTTAACGCAGAAAGACAGATCACCATTTGAAGCTTAATGAATAATGGATACTTTATTCGCCATCAATGATTGTTTTGGTAAAGCCATACTCAGTGTAATCATTAGATGAACGGTAAAAAAGTAACAGCGTGGGGAGGGTGACTTATTGAGGCACGCAGGCTAAAACCACAATAGCACGTGGGCTCGATGTAGTGCTGCAACTTGATATGAATTGCGCGATCACATTCGAAAAAATATATCTTTTCAAGTTCTATTTAGTCGACACAAATATCTTTGGTTGCAATGTAAGGAGAATTTACTCTTTACATTTCTATGGTGAAGAAAAATTTATGCAATGATGCCTACATTTAACTTACATTCCTACCAAAGATATTTGTGTCGACTTAATAAAAATTCCTTCTATTTAAAATTTAAATAGAACTTGAACAGATACGATAGTTCATAATATCCACGCAGACTTGCACGTAAGAGCGGGAGTCATCCGTTTTAACAAGCAGCGTATTGCACTGATACGAAATAGCCTGCCCATTTAATTATTTAGGAATGGATAAATAAATTAAGATTTTGTACAAATAATGTTTTCATTTTTCTTCCTTGATGGATTCTGGCACCTAGCAACAGTTGCTCACACCCCAAAGAGTGTATATATATATATATATATATATATATATATATATATATATATATATATATATATATATATATGTATGTATATGTGTGTGTGTGTATGTATATGTATGTGTGTGTGTATGTATATATGTAGATGTGTGTGTATATGTAGATATGTATATATATATGTGGATGTATGTGTATATATGTATATATATGTGTGTGTATATGTGTATATGTATATATGTATGGATATGTATATATATATGTTTATATGTGTGTGTGTGTGTATATATTGTGAATGATTAGGGGCGCTCTCGCTCCCTTGAACCCCTGTCCACGACTCCAGACACCAGGTAAAAGTCCAAATGTTGACTTTATTTCTCTTCCACAGTGCACAAAGCACACTCTCTACCACAATACTCATATAATAAATCTCAAATACAATAAACCAATCCTCCAGCTCCCAGACGCGTTGCCACCCTTCCACCCAGCTCAGCTCGCCGTCTGGGAGCTCCCACAGTCCTTTTATATCTCCTGACCCGGAAGTGTTTCTGCCCAATAGTCCACAAGTCCTTATTCCTTCCGGGTCAGGGTAAATAGTCCTTTTCTTCAACCCGAAGTCCGTCGCTCTTCCTGTGACGAACCTCCGGGTCACAGGGCACGAAGAAGCCCTCGGTCCTCCCTGTGGCCCCCACGGCATCCAGCAGGGCTTTGCATAAAAACTCCAATGTCCATGATGCCCTGCTGGTCTTCTGGGGACCTCCACGCTGCAAGGAGGGCTCCACCTGGCGGCGGGGGTATTGGCCGGGATAAATGGCCGGCCATCCATCACAATATATATATATATATATATATATATATATATATATGACAGCAACACTCATCACTCACAACAGTGACAAAACAATTACTTTGACAATCATGTTACGTTATTTTCAAAATGTTTCCTTTTCTTTTTCATTACTTCTTCAACACACTTCTTCTCCACTGTGAAGCACGGGTATTTTGCTAGTAATTGAATAAAACACAAGGAAAATTTGCCTTTAAAATTTTTTATTTACAGAAATAATCCTAAATATAATTATCTACTGTGGATCTGCTGGGGAAAAAGCAAGTACACCCTTGATCTCAGAATTTGGTATTTCTCAATTAGTAGGGATGACTTCTTGTAGGCATTTTGCATAACTGACCAACTGTTTTTGTAACATCGACTCAGTGAAATTTTTGACCACTCCACCTGAAAAATTCCTTCAGTTGTAAGATGTTAGCAGGATTTCTTGCAGGTAGTGCCCGTTTCAAATGCTCCCACAACATTTCAATGGGATTCAAATCAAGGCTTTCACTAGGCCATCCTATAACCATTCATTTCTTTTTATTGGAGCCATTTCTTAGTGGATTTGCTAGTGTGCTCAGATCATTATTATATTGAAGGTTCCATTTGTGATTCAAATTCAACTATTGAAGAGATTACTGAGTCAGCAAAGTAACCCCAAACAATAACATTTCACCAACATGCGTCACAGATGGCATGAGGTTCTTCTACTTAACTGGTGTTTTCAGTTTATACGTCTTCAGCTTCAGAAAGTATATTTTATAACCATCTAACCTGTTCAAAGTTACTTTCTCATTAACAGTCCAGACAAGTTAAATCAATTAAACTTTACAAATATTGTAGTTTGTAAATTTTTAAAATGTTGAGCAATTGCTTTTACTGAGTTGTTTTACCTAAAAAGAATATTATAAATCTACCATATATTTTCAATAACATTGTGGTCGTTTTGTCCTTTTTATAGCAAATTTAGTAATTTAAATTTTGTAATGTATGATTTTTAGAAGAAACCTAATCCATTTTGAGACATGTATTGCATAATGTTTAATTATGTTTTCTTAGGAAAAAGAAGCGGACCTCGAAAATCTAACACAGAGATATCTGGTACAGCAAATTAATACTTTTTTTTTATTGATGCCTTTTTCCTCTCTAGAAGACAGTTTTGTATTGATAAAATAAATCACCATAGCAAACATAACCAAATTTTATAGTATTTGTTCAATCTGATGATTAAAAAGCTTCAGCAATTTATCAATATGTAGTTCAGAACATTTGGCTGCCAAGGATACTACGAGCAATTGGAAATGGGATACTCTTGCCTTCATGATGGGCATTAACCTTCTGCATCTGATTGATTAATTCTGCACTGGGAAATAGGAGGTGAAGTTTTTGGCTCCAGAGGTGTATGCCCTCACCTACCGATGGAAGATATTCTCTTTTGTTGGTCACTCGTTCCATGAAAAATTAGTTATTTGTCTTGTAGCCTATTTTGCAACCGCAGTCAATTATCTAAAACCAGGTCTCTATGTCAAAATTTCTGAATTCAATCCATAATACTCATGTAGAGTATGGGAGCCAGCATAGCTATTTTACTAATCTCCACTAATAAATAGATAGATATAATATAAGATATATCAGAAAGAAAAAGTACGTTATGAATAAAGAACAGTTGTTAACCTTCTCTTTCTCATGCAAAGTAATATTCATGCATTATTTATTACTATTAGTAATAATATGTTTCCATAGACAATTAACGTACTTTGCGAGAAGTTAATTTTACAATGAAGTTTTTCCAAATAGTTGCCTATGCTTCTGCTCAGTCAAATTTGTAATACTTGGTTAAAAGGTTGAAGCAGTAAATCACCAGGGGCCTCATGTATAACGCCGTGCGTAGAACTCACACTATAACATGGCGTAACCACTAAAGCGGGAATGTGCATGCGCACAGAAATATCCAGATGCCAGAATCTGTGCATACACAAAATTCCACGTTGTTTTGCTACATAAATCCCGGTCAGCGTGAAAAGTAATACACGTACACGCGCCTGGTGTCCCACCCCAACTCTTCCCAGAATTACACCTCTTTGAATATGTAAATAAATATAAATAGCCCATAATCTTAGCGTTCTGTGAAAAGACAATGGCAAAACCACAAGGAAAAATAGAACAATTTCAGCGAATACCAAGTGGAGACAAATAAAAACGTACTATTTGTTGGTTTAAACAGTTTTATAAACAAGAAAAGGAAGCTGATCGAGTGACATAGCTTGTCGGAGAAACTCAAAAGCTCAAGTTCACGAAGTCGCACAGTGCCCGAAATAAAAGATGTCACATATCAAAGTCGCCATGAAAAGGCGAGTCATAGCCCACAGCCTGAGTGTCATATGAAATCTTATTAGGGTACAGAGAAAAAAAAAGGCACACAGTGGAGGAAAAGCATGAAACGTCAACTTTAATCTTGAAATTTTCACTTAAATCACATAGTTTATTTTGTCATTAAAGTAGAACATCATAAACTTCATCTTAAAATTTTTAAAAAGTTTAATTTACTAGTTTCTCAAATCCCATCTAAACTAAAGTAGTACGTTAAATACTTTGTTTTGTATTTGATCTTCTATGTGCTCTATGTGTGTCAATCACTATGTGCATCTTAAACCGGCTTTCTCTTTCTCCGACAGGACACAGAATCCATTACATTCATAATATTACAGCTCTCTGAATAATTAAAACACTGAGATGTATACGTGATATCTTTTTCATGAAGATAGGAATGAAAGCATGTTATTAAACATAGGAACACAGTGGCGCAGTAATTGTGCGCGACCTTCAATGAAGTTATTGCAGCAGTACTGTCTCTTTCAAACGCACTAACCTCCAATTCTTGTCCTTACTTTTCTTTCTCCAAATACCCAATTGCCACACAATCAACTCTGTAATAGACGTTAAGCCATCTATAAGCTTACAATGACGATTCTTCAAAACTTTTAAGGAACATTGAAATATCTTCGTAGTACATGTTTAATAATTCTGTCCATCTATCCTTCCAGTGTCGCGCCAGCCCAGCAAAAATAGATACAGCACGAGGTAGGATCAATCTGTGAACTAGCTAGTGCTGCAGCACTCTGTCCTCACATGTTTAATTATTAACAATACAGATTATTTAAATTAAGTTAAAGTTTTATCTGTATAATATAACAAACATATTTTGCTTCATTTCATCTTAAAAATGATATCGTCATCATATGTAAATACGCACTTTATAAAGTGGTGCAGGTTGTGCAATATTATAACTGTAGTGCAAGTTTACAGTGAGTTAATTGTACTTATAAGTACAAACAGTTCTACAAGGAGCACTTGATGGACTGATTTACTGTGTTTAAAGTTCTTGGGATGAAACTGTTTCTGAACCACGAGGTCCGTACAGGAAAGTCTCTGAAGTGTTTTGCCGTGGCTGAGGCAGCGTATGCTTGATGCTGTATCCCAATAATTCTCTTTCCAATCAGCTGCTGCTGTGATTCCCCACTCAGATACAGTGATACAAATACTCCAAGTGGTGCAGTGAGAGTAATATGGAAAAAGATGATCTGTTGTGGCAACCTTTAACAGGAGCAGCTGAAAGAAGAAAAGAAGGTGCAGTAACAACGGTAAAGCAGCTATGGTATTTAGAATACTATGGCTATTCCCTGGACCATTATATTGTTACAGCTTAATTACAATCAGATACATTACACTAATAAACAATATGCGGTTAGTTCAGTGTATTTATAAAGCCACGTCAGGAATGTGGATCTGAAAAAGAAAGATAAACCACACAGGAACAGTAGCACTGCTTTGACACTGGGTGCCGCCAGTCTGCAAAACTGAGCACAGAACTTGTGTACAACAGGGTATGAGGTACCATGGAAATGTGCGTGGCTTTACGCCAAGTTTAGGTTTTATACATCGCGTTTTGAACGCGGAAACGTTCATGTGCAACATTTTTGTCCATATGCACCATTTATACATGAGGCCCCAGGAGCTTCATGTATAACTCAGACTAAAACATGGCGTACGGACAAAAACAGAAATGTTCGTGTGCACAAAAAATTCCAGATGAATAAAACTCTTTGTGCATCAAGTTCCACACACTTCCCCGTCATAAATTCCAACAGATGTGAAATTTAACGAATGAGCTTTATAGCCTGTGATAATAATACGCCAAAGACATCATAAAGGTTTTGGGCAGCCACCCATATATTGTTTTTCCCAGCTGCAAAAGGGTTTGTTGTATCAGAAATACGAAGTGCATTTCACAGAGTCCAAACTAGAACTGGCTATAGTAGCCCAAGATGGAGGCTTTAAAGGCCTGGAGAGGAACTGATTTCATCAAAATGGCCCGAACCAGAAGTGACGTCAGCAAAGGGGCCGGCTTCGGAAGTGACGTCAGCAAAGGGGCCAGCTTCGGAAGTGACGTCTTCTGAGGCGCCGGAACCTTGCAGGATTTCCCAGGAAAGGTCTGTAGGTAACTGAGATAGACAGTCAGCGCACTCTGTCGTCCCCGGTCAGATGTTTCATTACTGAGGCCCTTTAGCTGCCACCTACTCGCACATGTGTGACAAGCCCTACTAGACTCCCCTAAGAATTTTACATCTCTGAATATGCAAATCAATATAAATATACCCTTCCATTCAGTACTTTGTTAAAACTCAATGGCAAATGCATGTGTAAACAAAGAAGATTTTCACCAAATGGCAAGTGGAGCTCCTACTTAGTGAAGCTGAAGCGAGAAAAAATGTACTTTTTGGTGGCTTAGGCAGTGGCATCAGCAACAAAAGGAACATGATGGAATGACACTCGAACGTTCACGTTCAGAAAATTGCACAGTGCCTGAAATAAAAAAGAGAAGTGGTAAGATGTCAAAGTTGACCCACCGTCTGGGTGTCATAAGGAAGCGTATTAGGGCACATAGAAAAGGAAAAAAAATAGCGACAGTGAAGAAGAGATTGAAATGTCGACCGAAATCTAAAAATTTTCACTTTAATATTGTACTTTATTTTGTCATTAAAGTAGAGCATCATAACCTTCATCTTAAAATCAATGTTTAATTTACTAGAATTTCTCAAATTCCATCGTAACTAAAGCAGCATGCTAAATGCTTTGTATTGTATGTCTGTGAATTACTATGTGCTTCTGAAACGGTCTTTCTGTTTCACACACAGGAGCACAAAGGCACTGATCGCCACAGAGAATACATTTATTATATTATAGCTCTCTTAACATTTTAAAATACTAATATGTATACTTGGTATCATTTTCATTTTCATTAAAGCACGTACATAACATGACACAGCGGGTCAGTGGTAGCGATGAGGTATAACCCCGTTCAAGAATTGTTCCTGCCTCCCCCATCCAGGGATTGTTTCTGCATACCCACCCCATCCAGAATAATTCCTACTTCCACCAAATTCAGAACTGCTCCTGCCTCCCCCGTCCAGGGACTTCTCCTGTTTCCATTAAGATGCTTCCTGGGACGCATGGATGAAATCATTTATTGCAGCAGTACTGTGTCTTTAAAACTTTCCAACCCCCAATTCCTTTCCTTCCATTTTTTTCTCCACCTAACCAATTACCACAAAATAAGCTCTGTATTAAATGTATACCCAGCCATAAGCTTAGAACGCCAATTCTTCAAAACTGTAAAGGAATATTGAGAACTCTTGATAATACATGTTTAATTATTCCATCCATTTATCTATCCAGGGTCGCACTAGTCCCAGGAAGCCAACAACATGAGGAAGAATCAATCCCTTGATAGGGCGCCAGCTCATAACTAACACTGTGCCACCGTCTCCCCACATTTTTAATTATTAACAGTATACATTATTTAAATGCAGTTAATAATTTATCTGTAAAATGCAATATTCATACTTCAATGCATTTCATTGAAAAATATCAAGTATACATCCTAGTATTCTAACAGCTCACAGCTCCAAGAGGATAGCTCTTAGAAATCTAAATTGACTTGATGCCAGTCTTCATCATCTATAAAAATGTGCTCTCTTCTATCAAATTCCTTCATTGCCATTGTATTATACAATGAGATTCAATAAACAAATCCTCCATAAAATTTATTTTCCTATACAATAACACTAATAATAAAAACAATGAAAAATATCCCATATGAAACAATAAATGCAATAGTACAACATAAAAATATAGTGCAGATAGTGCATATCGCTCATAAAGTGGCTCAGGTTGTGCAAAATTGCATTTGTAGAGTTTATAGTAAGGTAATTATAAGTTCAAACTTTTCTAGCGGATCAGAAAAGTTCAAATACACTGTGTGCATGGCTGAATGGATTATATACAAAGGCTTTTGGCTTTCCTGAAGCTGCAGAGTGTACTCTAAATGTCCTCCAGGGCTTTCCAATCATCTGCTGTATGGCTATGATTCGACAAACAGATACAGTGGGTTAACATACTCTGGGTTTCTAAATCAAGAAACTTTTCCATGCATTTTCTCTGCATAGCCACAGCACCTCTGCGAGGTAAAGGACATCTCTATGGTAGCGCAACAAAAGAGCGTGGCATACTGTAAACATACATGGTGACAAAGTCAATGGAAAGATGCAGGCAGGGACAAGTGGACAAAGGTAATGTTACACCCCCATCCCTCATTTCAGACACTCACTGTGAAAAAGTGCATGAATTTAATTTAGATGGCAATTAACACTAGAATTACCAGAGCCTACGAAAAAACTTGTAAATCCGTCCCACCTTAAATCGCTTCTTAAATCCCTTCACACCTCTCCGCCAGCGTCCTTTGTCCTCTAAATGTGCTGTGATAAAGAGAAGCTAGAAGCAGCTGGCTATTCCATCCCCCCACCAATTTAGAACGTGCATGAACTTCTCTCAGCTCATGCCTTGATTGAGTATCTGGGAGTGAAGTGGAGTTTTAGAGTGGAAATAATAGATTGTTATTTGGAACACACACATTTCATGTCTGTTCCGTTTCTACAGTAATCTGTGTAAACTTATTGTTAAAACAGAAATGTTTTTTATATTCTAGTAGTAGATGACAAAATGTAGGCATAAACTATATAATGTGTGAAGCCTGAAGTCCAAATATCAAAAGAAACATTTCCACAAAAGGTACAAACATAACACAACAATTGCGCTTTTATTCAAAAATATAACTGCAGAAACAAAAAGCCGCCTTAACATGCGACATTGACACCCGTTTATTGTAACTGCCTCCGTGGTGCAATAGAATCAGTTCCCGCCTGGGAATCAAAAGGTCGCGAGTTCGATTCTGCACCACTCCGTTTTGAGAAGTAAACTGCTCTTAGTCTTACCATTTTAGAATAAAAGCATACATTTGATTTCAGTCTGTAACAGCCGGTGCAATTTATGATCCTTGTAAAAGTTAGCTTTTTTTAATTCACTTTTCATTCACTCAGTCGCGTTCAGAATCAATCCATACAACCCCATCTGACACGGCTGTTTTCACATAAAGACACACTATAGCTCTGCAGTGTACCATGATGCATACTAACGCGACTCCCCCCCCACCCAAAACTTTTCAATGCAGAAACCCTCAATTCAAGTGAGTCTGCGGAAATTCTTTTCGACTATTACTCCAAAAATGGTAGCCCTTCAATTTTAAAATATGAAATTTGCAGGCAAGAATGGACAGCTGCGTCAAAAATTATCTAAAAATCAATCATGCACAGACTTCAGTCCAAAACAGATTTTACAAAAATGGCAATGACATTAGAGCTCAAAGAGTCATTTCCAAACTTAGCCAGACTAGCTCATATTTGGCTAGTGATCCCAGTGAGCACAGCTGAATGTGAAGGGGTGTTTTCTGCGTTTAAAAGGATCAAGACATAGTTGAGAAATCGCATGAATCAAAGCACACTAAATAATTTCATGCTGATCTCCTTGGAGAAGGTTTCCCATACTTTTTTTTTCATTCTTTTCACTTTTCTTCCCGATAGCGACAATACTTGTGCCTCTTGGTTTATGTCATAACAATTGTTATTTAAAATATGTTAGGGTTGCAGGATCCTGAATTGGAAACTTCTTACACTTAATAAAAATATTCTGGCATAAGAGTCAAATCTTTAAAAAGAAAGTCATGTTGAGCATTGGAAATAATATTTAACTAATAAAATAGTTAGTTAAACTATGTGTTATTACGTACGATTAATCAAGATTAATTATTACGCAGCCTCTAATTAATTAGATTAATTTTTTTAATCGAGTCCACCCCTAATATATATATGTAGATATATATATGTAGATTTGTATATATATATGTGTATATACAGTATATATGTAGATATGTATATATATGTACAGTAATCCCTCGCTATATCGCGCTTCGACTTTCGCGGCTTAACTCTATCGCGGATTTTAAATGTAAGCACATCTAAATATATATCACAGATTTTTCAAGCTGGTTCGCGCTTTCAAGCGGACAATGGGTCTTTTAATTTATGGTACATGCGTCCTAAGTTTTTTTGCCCAGTTGATTTCATACAAGGGACGCTATTGGCGGATGGCTTAGAAGCTACCCAATCAGAGCATGTATTACATATTAACTAAAACTCCTCAATGATATAAGATATGCTTCTCTCTATCTTTCTCACTCTCTCTGCCTGACGGAGGGGGTGTGAGCAGAGGGGCTGTTTGCACAGAGGACACGGACGCTCCTCTACAAAATGCGCTTTATCGCAGTGCTTCTGTATACTTAAAAGCACGTATTGATTTTTTGATTGTTTGCTTTTCTTAGCGAATCTCTCTGACATTCTCTGCTCCTGACGGCGCTCCTTTGAAGATAAGATATGTTTGCATTCTTTTAATTGTGAGAAAGAACTGCCATTTCTGTCTTGTAATGGAGCACAGTTTAAACGTTTGACTAAAGGTGTTATTTCATGTCTAGAGGGCTCTAATAATGTTAACAGGGTGGGAGAGTTTATAAGGGCCTAAAATATATAAAAATAACTATACAAACATATGGTTTCTACTTCGCGGATTTTCACCTATCGCGGGGGGGTCTGGAACACAACCCCCGCGATCGAGGAGAGATTACTGTATATATATGTGTGTGTATATATGTGTATATATATATGTACTGTATATACATGTTCTTATATATATGTATGTATATATATATGTGTATATATATATATGTTTATATATATATGCCAGCAACACTCATGACAATGACAACACAATTACATTGTCAATCATGTTACGTTATTATTAAAATGTTTCCTTTTCTTTTTCATTATTTCTTTAACATACTACTTCTCCACTGCGAAGCGTGGGTATTTCGCTAGTAATACCTATACAAGTGTCCTGCATCTGAATTCATCTTGTTGGGATTAAGCAAAATGTAATAAAAAAAGAAAATAATTTGAAGATTTTACACACCATTACAGAAACTAAGTATTGTTATTGTTTATTGTACTCTGTACTAGTGTAAGTCAGTGGCAACTGAAGTAATATTTGGTAATAATATAGTTACAGGATGTTATTCTTTAGATATAGAGTACAGTTAGTAAGAGGGCTTCATAAATTCCACTATTACAGTCTTCAGTTTAGGATTTGAACTCAGAACATTGAAACTGTGAGGCACTAACTCTCAGGCTGCCTTTATACTATTTTCTTTATGTAAATATCCAAAGGTTTAATTAAGCTCAGAAAGTCTCAAAATAGAAGGCACTTTCTTCCTTGAAGACGGGAACAAATTGGAAGCTGCTGCAGAAAAGCAGAGGTTAAACAGCTGGAAAGCACATGTAAAACAGCTAATGGATAAAATTAAAGTTAACAGCTTATTTTACTCTTGTAATTTTAACAAACTTTGACCTGGATTTATTTTAAATATTTTAACATTTATTCAGTTTCATTTTGGTTATTAAGACTAATACATTAAATTAGATCATCTTAACTGAAATAAAAATACTTTGAAAAATCCACTGATTCATTTTGTTAACTACTTTTAAAAGAACAGAGTTTGCAAGGAGCTGGGTCAAAGAAAGCTTGAAAGGATTTCCTGCCAAGATTACTAAACTGGTACATGAAGTATTTCCCAACTATGGCATACTGTAAATGCACAAATTGATATAATTTATATGCTTTTTAGCTGGTTTAAATGCAGTACAAGTGAATTATCAAGAGTTACTGTAGGTGCTACAAATATGGACAAATGACATATAATTACCAGCCAAAAGTAAAGAGAGGCACTCAGATCTGCAAACTTATCTACCACACCTTTTTGAGCATTGCAGCACTCTACACAACTCAGTGCACAAAAGACTTCTGCTATAACACTGTCAGAGGAGACCAGCTTTCTGAGAGCAGTAACGCATTTAACAATGAAACTTTGTAATGGTTGTCATTTCTATTTGATGTCAGTTGGGGCTGAGCCAAGACTGCAATACAATTTATTTTTGTATAGCAAAAAATCACACAAGAGGTGCAGCAATGGGCTTTAACAGGCCCTGCCTCTTAACAGCCCCCCAGCTTTGATTCTCTAAGAAGACAAGGATAAACTCCCAAAAAACCCAGTAGGGAAAAATGGAAGAAACCTTGGGAAAGGCAGTTCAAAGAGAGACCCCTTTCCAGGTAGGTTGGGCGTGCAGTGGGTGTCAAAATGAAGAGGGTCAATACAATACAATACACAGAACAGAACAAATCCTCAATACAGTGTACAAATAAAAATTTTAGAAGTACGTAGCAGAATTTAACAGTAGATGATATCACATAATATGATTTGGATATGTTTAGTGTCCTGGAGACCTCGGTCATCAAGCTGCTTCCCCTTTTGGCCATTCCACAGCTGAAACAGCGCTGGGCCAGCTCATCTGATGAAAGGACCCGTCTTTCCTACTATTCCTGCGATCCTCCATCAGGGATGACTTTACCATAGGCAGGCAAAACAACTTGGCAGGTGGGCCGTGGCACCATGTGCCACATTTGAGTACCGAGAAGAGAAACAGAATAGGTGAGGGTTAGTATCCAATTATAACTATCATGTTACTTATGTTTTAGTGCTAATGACTAACAACAGAGATGCAGTATGTACAGTTAATCAGCAGCTCTAGTCAGGATATGCTAAACTGAAGTAGTGAGTCTTCAGCCTGGATTTAAAAGCTGAGACTGAAGGGGCATCTCTTATAGTAGCAGGCAGACCATTCCACAGTTTAGGGGCCCTGTAACTAAAAGCTCGACCTCCCACTGTTATTTTATTAATCCTTGGAATCCTAAGCAGACCGGCATCTTGAGATCTTAATGTGCGCTCTGGTTTGTAAGTCATGATAAGTTCAGACAAGTAAGCCTGACCTTGGCCATTTAATGCTTTATATGTTAAAA
>NW_024380955.1:0-8416 GCF_016835505.1 Polypterus senegalus | reverse complement strand
CAGTACACAAAATGATTTTAAAGATGGTTTTATTATTTAGGAGAAAATCCAACCCACATGGCCCGTGTGAAAAGTAAGCCCCTGAACCAATAACTGGTTGGGCCACCTTAGCAGCAATAACTGCAATGCCATGATAACTTGCAATGAGCTACACGCCTGAGGAATTTTGCCCACTCATCTTGCAGAATTGTTGTAATTCAGCTTATTTGAGGGTTTCTAGCATGAACGCCTTTTTAAGGTCATGCCATAGCACCAATTGATTCAGGTCAGACTTTGACTAGGCCACTCCAAAGTCTTCATTTGTTTTTCTTCAGCCATTCGAGGTGGATTTGCTGGTGTGTTTTGGGTCATGTCCGTTGCAGCACCCAAGATTGCTTCAGCTTGAGTTGACAACAGATGGCCGGACATTCTCTTCAGATTTTTGCGACAGTAGATTCATGTTCCATCTATCACAGCAAGCCTTCCAGGTCCGAAGCGCAAACAACCCTAGACCATCACACTACCACCAATCTTATTTTACTGTTGGTATGATGTTCTTTTCTGAAATGCTGTGTTCCTTTTTACGCCAGATGTAACGGGACATTTGCCTTCCAAAAAGTTCAACTTTTGTCTCATCAGTCCACAAGGTATTTTCCCAAAAGTCTTGGCAATCATTGAGATGTTTCTTAGCAAAATTGAGACGAGCCCTAATGTTCTTTTGCTTAACAGTGGTTTATGCCTTGAAATCTGCCATGCTGGCTGCTTTTGCCCAGTCCTTCTTATGGTGGAGTCGTGAACACTGACCTAATTGAGGCAAGTGAGGCCTGCAGTTCTTAGACATTGTCCAGGGTCTTTGACCTTCGGATGAGTCGCTTTCTGCGCCTTGGGGTAATTTTGGTCAGCCGCCACCCTGGGAAGGTTCACCACTGTTCCATGTTTTTGCCATTTGTGGATAATGGCTCTCACTGTGGTTCGCTGGAGTCCCACAGCTTTAGAAATGGCTTTATAACCTTTACCAGACTGATAGATCTCAATTACTTCTGTTCTCATTTGTTCCTGAATTTCTTTTGATCTTGGCATGATGTCTAGCTTTGAGGTGCTTTTGGTCTACTTCTGTGTCAGGCAGCTCCTATTTAAGTGGATTTCTTGATTGAAACAGGTGTGGCAGAATCAGGCTTGGGGTGGCTAATGAAATTGAACTCAGGTGTGATACACCACAGTTAGGTTATTTTTAACAAGGCAATTACTTTTCACACAGGGCAATGTAGGTTTGATTTTTCTCCCTAAATAATAAAACCATCATTTAAAAACTGCATTTTGTGTTTACTTGTGTTATATTTGACTAATGGTTAAATGTGTTTGATGATCAGAAACATTTTGTGTGACAAACATGCAAAAGAATAAGAAATCAGGAAGGGGCAAATAGTTTTTCACACCACAGTATATATATATATATATATATATATATATATATATATATATTGTAAAGGACCGAGAGAGACAGTAGCAAGGGTTGGGGTTCCGCCCCGTATATTGTACAGATAAAAAAAAACAGGTCAAAATCATAAACAAAAGTTCATACGCGCACCACTCGGGCGGGTTTTATTGGGGAGGAGCCGGGGAGGAATGTCGGAAGGACCGCAAGGGGATGGAAGGATGACGCCAGGGCAAGATGGGGGGGAAAGGGGCAAGTATGGGGACGGGGGTCATCCATGCCTAGGGGCAGGACTCTTTTTCCAGGGAAGGAGGGAAAAGTTAATACCCCACCTTTCCCCTGGCGGCCAGTGGTTTCAGGTGCTGTCGAACAACCGCGCCTCCTCCCGCTGGGGGACCACCCCCCTTAGCCCGGCCCCCAGGTCGGGGGGCCCCAACCGAGAGGTCGAACACGAGGGCATCGGCATTCCTGAAGGGGCCCCCCGAAAGGGGGGAATTTATAGGTTGTAAGCCCCGGGAACCCCCCGGCCCCGGGGATTCGACTTTTGTGCAGGGACATCCACGGGCAGCTGATCAGTCACCGACAACCCCCCACCCAGCAGGTAGTACCGAGGGTCACGCCCACAAGGCCAAAGGGCCTTTCCCCCCGCCGAGGGGCTCCCCCATCATTTTCCCGGGGTTTCATCACAGGTGCCGACACCATCGACGCCCGCACGACCCAGGCCTTTTCCGGCCGGGTCTGAGAATAAACAGCCCAAAATCGGGCCCCCCGAAAAGGTGCACTTAGGGCCTTTTTTAGGTCACGAACGCGTTCTGCTTTGTGGGTCCACCCCCTTTAAGGGACCCCCTTTTGTCAGGTCAAAGGGTGCTGCTCGAGAAACGGGTACAAACCGGGGGTGTAACTAAGCCCCAAGAAAGCCTGACCGTTTTTTGGTACTGGACGGGCCTTCTAAGATGTCTTCATTTTGAGGGGGGCCCCCGTCCTTGTCCCACGGGTAGTTTAAATTTTTGGCCTCCTTAATCCAAAAAAACCGGGTTTATGGGAGGCCGGCACCCAGTGCGAGGACAGCCACTGCAGTGCCTCCCAGGTGGGGGAAAGATGACAACGCCATCCAGGTAGGCGCACTATGGGACGGGGGGGCGCCAGCACCTCTACCAGACGTGAAGGCCCGACCCCCGGGCGAAATGGGAGGCCCTTTTGTA
The DNA here is from genome assembly GCF_016835505.1 of Polypterus senegalus. Taxonomy (NCBI): domain Eukaryota; kingdom Metazoa; phylum Chordata; class Cladistia; order Polypteriformes; family Polypteridae; genus Polypterus; species Polypterus senegalus. The sequence continues at coordinate 5,800 of NW_024380955.1, read as the reverse complement.
CGCCATTTCCCGCGGGGGTGCTAAAGGCCGCTTTTCCTTTGGAGCCGAAAGGAATTTGCCAATCCCCTTTTTGTCATGTAAAGGGGTAAGTCAAAACGAGGCACTCCAGCCGCCAAGGAGGCGCCAATGGGGGGGGGGGCATCAACGGGAGACTGATTCAGACGCCTAAAGTAAACAGAACCTCCGGGAGCCGCCTGGCTTGGAGACGGGACAATGGGGGCGGGGACCAGGGACTAGGGCCCTCTTCAATTATGTCCATGTCCAACATAGTTTCACCTCCAGTTCCCCTTCGCTTTTCCTGGAGTCGGTAGGGCCTCCCCGACGAACCCCCGCCTGGGGATATATCGGCTAAACAGCGCGGTCCGCCGGGTGACTCGCCCCACCCGGGATGGCCGGAGTTTTTGGCTAACTCCCCCCCTGTTTGGGGGGTCAGTTTCACCAGGTTAAGGGCATTTGGGTTTTTTGGGGGAGAGGACCACGGAGCGGGGAAGCCTTTTATTTTTCCAGGGCTTTAAAAAGGTTGACATGATAGACCCCTTCACCGGTCGATTTGGGCTGTTTTACCAAATAGCGAACCTTTTCTCCTTAAACCCTGAAGGCCCCCCCGGAGCGAGGCCGGGGGGAGGCGGGAAGCACCATAACCGTCCCCCCGGGGGGAACTCCTGAGGACGGAGTTGCGTTTGTAACCCCGGGGCCTGCGTTTTGGGCGCAACCCGGGTTTTTAGGGGGGGGCCGATTGGGAGTCGGTCCGGTTGCGACGCCCCAAAATTTTAGGGGAGGGAAGAGCCCGGCCCCCAGCCTTTTTTTAGATGTCGGGTTTCCCCGGGGTTGTCGCCCGTATAGTAATTAAAAAGGGGGAGAAGCCCAGGGGGGGACCCCCCGTAGGCAAAAGAGACCCGGGGAGGAGTGGTCCGTTCCGCCGCCGCTGACTCCCTTTTGGGGAGCATCGCTTGCCGCCTGTTTAAATGCCCCCAAACCCCCCAAGTTTGGGTGATAGACTGACGCCAGGTGCTTTTCTAAAATTTTCCACCCCTTGAACGATCCAAGTGAAGGGCGATTTGTCCGTGAGGACCCCCTTTGATCCCCAAAGCTGAAAACAAGTTAACCAGCCCCCGGAAGCTTTTGTTTTACGACGCAGGGGAACCCCCGGGGTACCGGTGGTGTCCCCCTACTGGGAAAACTTTAGGCCCGGGGGGGGGCCCAGGGTCCACCAAATCACCCTATCCTTTCAAAGGATGTCCACGGGAATAGGGACTAGAGGAGCAGGGTCCTCCTAGGAATCTGGCGGTCTCACCCGACAAGATTGACAGAACCCGCCCTCCTGGATCCCCAGGCCAGAAAGCGGAGCTTAACCTTTCCAGTGCCCCCCGGGGGGGTTTAGAGGTGAGAGGGCCAACCCCATATCTCCCCCGAAGGTACGGAATTAGCAACAACCGACTCGCCCATGGGAGCCACCGGTCAACAGATCATTTGGGACAAAGAAGGGTTCCGCGGTGGATCCGCCCCTGTCGAGCTGTTAGGAAAAAATCGGGGCAAAGCGCAGGAGTCATCATTCCACTGCCCCCTCAAAAGGAGGCGGCGGGAAATTGATGGTCCAGGCCGAGGGTTTTGGTGGGCCCGGGGGGTTCCGGGCTAGCCCCTTCTCCGCGGAATCTTCCTCAACCGACCACGAAAGGTCCCCGAGACACCACCCCCATGGGCCCCCCAAAAAGGCGGAGGCCGGAGGGTTTTTCCCCCGGACAAGATCCAACGAGGCCCGGAGCGCCAGGCCCCGGATTTTTTTTAGACCAGTCTTGTCCCGGGACCGGGAAGGGGGGGCCGGAACACACCCACCGATTTGAGGGTTCCTTCCAGGTAAGATAGCAGGAGGGGAACATATGACCAGTCCCCCATGTAAAAGGTAACCAAAATTTTTTTAACCACTGTTTGGGAAGACAAACGGCAGCAAAAATGGTAAGTTGCTGGGGAAACAAACAAAGCCACCACGGCGGCCCATTTAGCAACACCACTCCCGATTCGGGCTCGCCAAGGGATGCCGGGGGGCAAACCTCCCTGATTCCAGCTGCAGTCCATAGGCCCGGGGGAGTGATGGGGGGAGTTTCAGCAGGTGGGGGTTCCCCCACCTTTTAAAAGCCCGGGGGGACCCGCCTCTTTGGCTGGCTGGGCGGCGGGGGGCCGGGGGGTGCCCGCCGGGTTCCCCCAGCAGGTTTTTCTGACCCCCAAGTCGGAGGACCCCAACTGACGCCCAGGACCCCGGGGGGGCCCAATGTTTTGGGGTAGGCGGCCCCGACCTGTGGGCGAGGGAATCACATTGACCGGTTTTACAGGACCGCCGACGACTTTTCCCCCTGCCGGGGCCTTTCCGAGCCAGCGCCCCTCTTTTCCCCAGAACTCAACGCCTGGGCGCGAAGGGCTTTTCGGGTCAAAGACCCAGTTCCGCCATTCGCCGCTGGCCCGGCTAATGCCGAAGGGCCAATATTTCGGGCTTGAGGAGGTCGTAATTAGGCCTCCTCAGGGAGGTCATAGGTTCGCAGCGGGTCCTTTAGGTATGGCGCCAAGATGGACGCCACTGACCGCTGCCACTCGCTCCGGTGGCCGCCCTCTCAAACATGCCCAGGTAGGCATCGACGCCCGGCCCCATCGGTACCATAGGATGAGGCGGCTGCCTGGGCGGGTCTGGTCTCCCGCTGGGCTTCCACTAACCTGGCCTCGCGGGCCTCCAGCCCCGGTTGGTAGCGGCTTGCGCTTGCTGCAGGGCCTGGAGCTGGGCGCTCATTCCCTGCAGCACGGTGTTCAGGTCCTGTCCCTCCGCTATTCCGGGATCTTATCCTGCCGACACGCCACTTGTAAAGGACCGAGAGACAGTAGCAAGGGTTGGGGTTTTTCCGCCCCGTATATTGTACAGAACAAAAACAGGTCAAAATCATAAACAAACAGTTCATATCGCGCGACACTCCTGGCGCCGCGCCATTTTATTGGGGAGGAGCCGGAAGTGGAGGAATGTCGGGAAGGACCGCAAGGGAGGATGGGAAGGATGACGCCAGGGCAAGATGGCGGAGGAAGGGCGGAAGTATCGCGACTTGGGTCATCCATGCCTATGGTGCAGGACGGTCTTTTTCCTATGAGGAAGCAGAGGGAGAAAGTTAATACCCCACCATTCCCTGGCGGCGAGTGGTTTCCCAGGTGCGAATCAATCCTATCCTCCTATCATACTGCAGTATATAGGATATATATATATATATATATATATATATATATATATATATATATATGTGTATATACTGTATATAATTAAAGGAACACTTTGAAAACACATCAGATCTCAATGGGAAAAAGAAATCCTCCTGGATATCTATACTGATATAGACTGGGTAATGTATTAGGAACGAAAGGATGCCACATCGCTTGATGGAAATGAAAATGATCAACCTACAGAGTCCTGAATTCAAAGACGCCCCAAAAATCAGTGAAAAATTATTTGGCAGGCTAGTCCATTTTGCCAAAACTTAATTGCAGTAACTCAAAATTGTACGCAGCACTTTGTATGGCCCCTGTGTTCTTGTATACATGCCTGACAACATCAGTGCATGCTTCTAATGAGATGACAGATGGTGTTGTGGGGATCTCCTCCCAGATCTGGACCAGGGCATCACTGAGCGCCCGGACAGTCTGAGGTGCAACCTGGTGGCATTGGATGGACCAAAACATAGTCGTCCCAGAGGTGTTCTATTGGATTTAGGTCAGGAAAGTGTGGTGGCCAGTCAATGGTATCAATTCCTTCATCCTCCAGGAACTGCCTGCATACTCTCACCACATGAGGCCAGGAATTGTCGTGCACCAGGAGCCACTGTACCAGCATAGGGTCTGACAATGGGTCCAAGGCTTTCATCCTGATACCTAATGGCAGCCAAGGTGCCTTTGTCAAGCCTGTAGTGGTCTGTGTGACCCTCCATGGATATGCCTCCCAGACAATCATTAACCCACCACCAAACTGCTCATGCTGAATGATGTTACAGGCAGCATAATGTTCTCCATGGCTTCTCCAGACCTTTTTCCCTTCTGTCACGTGCTCAGGGTGAACCTGCTCTCATCTGTAAAAGCACAGGGCACCAGTGGTGCATCTGCCAATTCTGGTATTCTATGGTGAATGCCAATCGAAAGGCTGCATGCTGCTGGGCAGTGAGCTCAGGGCCCATTAGAGGAAATGGGACCCTTGGGTCACCCTCATGAAGTCTTTCTGGTTGTTTGGTCAGAGACATTCACACCAGTGGCCTGCTGGAGGTCATTTTGTAGGGCTCTGGCAGTGCTCATCCTGTTCCTCCTTGCCCAAAGGAGCAGATACTGGTCCTGCTGATGGGTTATGGACCTTCTATGGCCCTCTCCAGCTCTCCTAGAGTAACTGCTTGTCTCCTAGAATCTCCTCCATGCCCTTGAGACTGTGCAGGGAGACACAGCAAACCTTCTGGCAATGACACGCATTGATGTGCCATCCTGGAGAAGTTGGACTACCTGTGCAACCTCTGTAGGGTCCAGGTATCGCCTCATGCTACCAGTAGTGACACTGACTGTAGCCAAATGCAAAACTAGTAAAGAAACAGTCAGAAAAGATGAGGAGGGAAAAATGTCAGTGGCCTCCACCTGTTAAACCATTCCTGTTTTGGGGTCATCTCATTGTTGCCCCTCTAGTGCATCTGTTGTTAATTTCATTAACACCACAGCAGCTGAAACTGATTAACAACCCCTCTGCTACTTAACTGACCAGATTAATATCCCATAAGTTTCATTGACTTTATGCTATACTCTGATTAAAAGTGTTCCTTTAATTTTTTGAGCAGTATATATATCTATATCTATATATATATATATATATATATATATATATATATATATATATATATATATATATATATATAGTTCATTTAATTAGCCCAGGATTGCAATTAAAAACAGAAGCTGGTTGGAACAAAAACCTGCAGCCACAGTGTGCCCCCAGGACCGAGGTTGGGAAACTCCCTTAAACAATACTTATAAAGCTATTAAAATATGTTTAAGTGAAATAGAAACAAAATTTGCCAAAAGAAGGCAAAAGTGATGCTTCTTGTAAAAAAAAAAAAATTTGCAGTAAAACGAAAGCGAAACTCCGAGGTAGTAAAGGTTTCGATTGTGCAGGGTGTGGCGTGCTGCTGAAATATCCAATTTATTTTTATTTCAAAAACTGTTTTAGCGGCTCTTTCTGTAAATAAAAAAAAAGACTACTACCTTCACTCAACCAACCGAGGAAAAAGGAGCCATTCGTTCATTAATAACTCCCGAAAAGATCGAGCCCGCTTTGAACTGCCTCAGTGGGCTATGGCTGCGGTCGAACTCAACTACCCCACGTAAAACTGCAAAGTGACTGGCGGATCGCGGCTCGTTTCAGCGACAAAACGAAAAAGTCGTCCGACGATCTTATAAGGTACAAAGGACTAGGAAGTTATGGACGAGAGCATTTCAGGCAAGTTTTTTTAGTTCTCATTCCAATCGGGAGGTTGGGCTGATTTTTTTTCTTTTATAATAACACGGAAAAGAGAACACAACCTTATCGTCATTATAACCTAAAGTTATCTGCATAATTCAAAACTTGAAATTTGCTCAGTCCGGTTCAGCGTCTGGGAGGACTGCGGCCTAACGCGACAGAACCAAGCGCAAGAAAAAAAAAACCTTGAAGGAGCGCCTATCCGTCTATTAATGTTAGTAATAATAATAATCTGTAATGATGGGTCGATTTTGAACGAATCTTTAATGTGACTCGGGAAGAAAG
>NW_024380954.1:0-8403 GCF_016835505.1 Polypterus senegalus | reverse complement strand
ATTCTACCCGTCAGTGCAAGAGAAGTCCATTTAAGAGCTGCAGTGATTAACAACTCAGGCGGGAACACTTAACACAAAACATTTTAAAGTACTACATTAATTTATGACAGGTTTGAGAACTAGTAAATTAAACATTGATTTTAAGATGAAGTTTAGTTTACGCATTCTACTTAATTACAAAATAAACTATGAGAATAAAGTGGAAATCCAACTTTAATCTAATAGACGCAAAATAAAGTCAGTATGTTGATTAAAGTGAATGTTGAGAATAAAGTCAAATGTCTTTATTCTCAACATATGTTTTTCTTCACTGTACCCGTATTTTTCTTCACCGTGGCTGATATGTTCTGCCATTCCTTTTTGTTCATATCTTGCCCTGCCATAATGCAAGTGTGCATTGAATATCCAACAGGCTCTCACTTTCCACTCAAAAGTCTTATTCATAGGTACTTTTAATTTTTTCCAAACATTTTACCAGCATGAGCAAAAAAGTGTTCAGAAAACAATACTAAGTTATTTCAGAAAAGAGATGCCAAAAACTAATGAAGGTGCAGTGTCAACTCTTCATGTGGCAATTTCAGACAAAGACATTGCAGAGGCTGGTCCTTCAGGGGAAATCTCTTCAGCACACACTCTGCCAATTGATAAATCTAAGCACCGCTTATCCGGCATAAGCAAATAATGGTTTAAAGATTTTGATTGGCTATCAAAGAAAATCGTATGTGGTGCTCTATTGTGTGTGAAATATTCAAACAAACACCCCCAAGGAGTGAGTTACCTTGGAAGCGTGCATGCACAAGAAATCGAAAAGAAAGCTTGCTGGCACATGAAAAAAGTACATTGAGTCTTCTGCTGAACTTTTAGGAAAGTGTGTACTTGAGCATACTGGAATCGGTCATATTGAAATATCTGTATCTGTGTTACATAACTTACAGAGAGATACCTTTTGAGGGAGCTTTAATTGGTTGGCAAAAATGAGTTGCCACATACAACATTGTTTGAAAAGCTGTTGAAACACTAAAGAAATGGGTTGTTCCTTTTTACAACATCTCAATGTTGGTAAAAATGCACATTACAGCTCTGAAATAATAATGCAAGAGCTGCTGGATGCCTTAGCATCAGAAATAAATTTGAACATACTGAAAAATATACATGCTGAAAATTTTTTCGGCATTCTGTGTGATGAAGCCACAGACATCTCAGTTGTAAAACAATTAATTATTTACATTAAATATGTTTGCCAGGTCACTAAAGAGGTCAGAATTACTTTTGTATCAACCCGCAATATGATTGATGGAAGCGAGACTATAACCAAGACACTGAGTGAGACTATGGACACTCTAGGCTTGAAACAGAATGGTGTGGAAAACTACTTAAAGATAAAACATCTGGGCTCTTAGTCAACTGCCACTGTGTAAACCACCGATTGGCCCTTCAAATGCCCAAGCAGCAGCTACTGTACCTTATTTAACAAAACTGAACGACATCTTAAGGCAACTGTTCTGTTTCTTCCAAAATTCTTCAGTTAGGATGGCTGGTTTAACGGAAATTCAAAATATTCTGAGCATTCTCCAGACTAAGCTGAAAATGACCAGTGACACTAGATGGCTGTCTCATGACTTTGCAGTACAGTCACTATGACAGTGTATGATGAGTGTCATAGCTGCTGGAAAGAGAGGCCACTGAACGATATGACATCACAGTTGAAGTATTAAGCAGATGTATTAAAACATAAAATTTTGTTTCCTCTCTGATGATGCTTTCAGACGTATTACCTTTGTTGTCCAACTTATCTATGGCTAAAAAGGTAAAATGTCAATCTTACCGACATTGAGCCAATTTTGCTTGTCACAAAATTGTCCATCATTAAGTTGAAAGACACTCCTGGAAGATATTTTCAAAGCCTTCATCATTGTCTGGCAGAAGAATGATCAGATCTCTGCATTGTTTATACACAGAGTGATGTAATGTCATTCAAAACTGCAATATATGATAAATACCTGGAGACAGTTGTCAAGCACCTAGATGCAAGATTCCCAGACATGCCAATTATTTCCAGCTTTTCAAAAGTTTTCAATGCAGAAACTCATGATTCAGTGAGTTTGCTGAAATTCTTTCGATCATTACAGTAATCCCTATATCATGCTTCGACTTTCGCTTCACTCTATTACGGATTTTATATGTAAGCATATCTAAATATATAACACGATTTTTCGCTGCTTCGTGGGTTCTGCGGACAATGGGTCTTTTTACTTCCTGTACATGCTTCCTCAGTTGGTTTGCCCAGTTGATTTCATACAAGGGATGCTATTGGCAGATGTCTGAGAAGTTAACCAATCAGAGCACACAGTTAAGTTCCTGTGTGCTGAATGGCTCAGCGACGGCGCTGAATTCGATTCCATGGCGTTAACGAGGAATTCTCGTCTCGCTCATTCAGCATCAACGGTTTCGCTGTGTAAAGAGTTAACTTTGTGCTCTTTATGTTTATCTTTTTGCATAGTCAAACCCTTCATTATGGCTCCAAACGATCTGCTCCTGCTACTGCTTCAGGGCCGTGCCCACGCCAACGGAAGATGTTAATGATTGCCGAAAAGGTAAACGTTTTGGATATTTTGAAGGAAAGGAAAAGCTACACTGCTGTAGGACGCCATTACGGCATCAATGAGGCTACGATTCTTTTTATTAAAAAAGTAGGAAAGGAATATAAGATCTACAGCTCCAGTGTCCTTATAAACAAGGTGCAAAACGAGTTGTAAGTGGATGTAATAAGGCAGTAGTCTGATGGAATCTGCTTTAGGGATTTGGATTGAAGTCTGCTGGAAGAAGAACAACAGCGGTGCTATACAGTTGCCTGAAGAGGCTCCTTTAGAAGAGCTGTAACGCTCTCCTTTGTTGTGCAGTAAAACTAAACTCCTCATTATCGGACAAGTCATCGTGTCATTGTTGGTGAGTAACTATAATTAATTTTCTACTTACAGTACTTAGTACATGTACAGTACATTTAGTGTCACTATACACACATTTACTGTGTACAATTTTTCTTGCATTGTACGTATTTATTGCTGGTGGCCTGTCTATCGTAATGGCTGTAACGTATATGATATCGGAGACACTTGATATCTTTAAAATAATATTTAGGTTTTACTGTATATAAACAGTGTGTTTACATACATAATTTCAATGAATCTTACCTAATATCTATGAGAATATAAAGGGTTTATGCTGTATAACTAGCGGAGAATATTTATAAACAGTGTGGGAGAGTTTATAAGGGCTTAAAATATATAAAATAACCATAGAAACATATGGTTTCAACTTTATGGATTTTCACCTATCCCGGGTCTGGAACGAACCCCTGCGATCAAGGAGGGATTACTGTACTCCAAAAATGGTAGCCCTCCAATTTCAAAATTTGAAAGTACCAGGCAAGAATGGACAGTTGCGTCAAAAATGATCAGAAGTCAATCATACAAAGACTAAAAATGGCAACGACATCAGAGCTCAAAGAGTCGTTTCCGAATTTAGCCAAACTAGCTCATATTGGGCTAGTGATCCCAGTGAGCACAGCTGAATGTGAAAGAAGGTTAAATGCCCTTAAAAGGATCAAGACATGTTTGAGAAATCGCATGAATCAAAGCATGCTAAATAATCTCATGCTGATCTCCTTGGAGGACCCAGATCCTGTGGACTTTGATTATGGGAAAGCTTCAGACAACTTGGCCTCTAGAAATAAAAGAAGAATAAGTATTTAACTGAAGGCACCTTCTGCATATGCAAGTTGGCTTTGAAGAATATTTTTAAATTTTCTTCATTGGGGTTTCCCATATTTTTTTTTCATTGTTTTCATTTTTATTTCTTTCAGCACAATACTTGTGCATCTTGGTTTATGTCATAACAATTGTTATTTAAAATTTTTGTTAGGGTTGCAGGATCCTAAATTTGGGATACTTCTTAAATTTAATAAAACTATTGTGGCACAAGTGTCAAACCTTTAAAAAGGAAGTCATATTGAGCATTGGAAAATTATTTATTTTGGATTATTTATCATGGAGTCAGCTGATCTGATGAATTTCAGTTGGTCATTCCAGAGTCCTGCGGTGGGTTGGCACCGTGCCCAGGATTGGTTCCTGCCTTGTGCCCTGTGTTGGCTGGGATTGGCTCCAGCAGACCCCCGTGACCCTGTGTTCGGATTCAGCGGGTTAGAGAATGGCTGGCTGGCTGGCATTCCAGACTCTGGGCGCTATACTGCCGAAGGCCTGTCAGCCATAGAGTGTAGGTTAGTGTGGGGCAGAACAAGATTGCCAAAATCAGAGGAAGACCTTAGTGGGCGAACAAGAGCATAGAGATGGAGAAGGCCACTGATGTATTCCAATGCAGGGCCATTTACAGCTTTGTAAGTTATTAATAGAATTTTAAATTCAATCCTGTAAGACACGGGGAAACCAGTGAAGGCAAAGTAGGATGTATGTTATGTGCTTGTGGTTGCTGGTTCGTGCAAGGACTTTTGCAGCAGAGTTTTGAATAAACTGGAGATGTCATATGAGACTTGAAGGGAGCCTGCCAGTAGGGAGTTTTCTGTTCCCTACCATTAAGTTATAAACTGATTGAAAATGATTAATTAAAGTTGTATGTTTTTCATACAGTATGGGAAGAATGTAAAAGAAAGGATACAAATGCAAAATGCCTCTGTAGTTAAATTGCTTTAAAAGCCCTGTACATTTCTTTGTAGATAAGTTGCCTTATAGTTCATCTTGGTTTGTTTGAAGTGCAGAAAGGATGTACTTTGGGTGGAGAGTAAGTCAGTTTGTGCTGTTATATACTTATTCAGTCTGTAAAATCATGGCAAAGTAAAAGCTGATAAGTGATATTGTTCTTGACTGGTTTAAATTGGTGGGGAGATGGGACCCCCAAACAACATGGTTGGTCAACAGTATTATTTTCGAGGATGTTCTATTGTTTGTGTGTGTTGCCAGAGGATAGAACATCTAATGTCAATTCTAGTGTCTACTTTATATATATTTATTGTTTGGCCATTTCACTAAAATTAATGAATTAAACTCATTTGTTATAATGGCTGCTTATGCCTTTTACAGTATGTTTGGTAAAGTTAATAGAATCGTGGGAACACTTGCATCTTCCAAGTGACAGCATGAAAATGTTTAACACTTCTTGCTCACTTCCAAGGTGCTTATCTTTGTCTAGAAGGTGAATTTCTATTCACATCTTGTAATTACTTGGCCTTGCATACTGTTCCTCACAATGGACAGCAACAACCTTCTTTACTACTGTTTCATCCCCGTTTTAAGGACAATTTGCACAGAGAGTTCTGGTGTAGCCTTATGCAAGTCAAGTCATTTATTTTATTATCCAAGATGATTTAAAATATTTGAAATACATTTGGGTTACATTTCTTTTTACAGTTGAAGCAGAGGCACGTGAAGTAGCATGCTAATGAACATACAGTGTCAATAACAGGACCTGAACCCACAACTTCAGGGTTTGTTGTCCAAGGACTTATCCACTACGCCATACTGCCTGATTGTTTCTATCTTTACAGAAGATGTTATGATGTTTTGTGTACAAGATTGTATTATCCATTGAACGTGTTGGAGTATTGTCATTCTGAAAGGTGACATAAAACAAAAACATTACTATATATTTAATTTTAACATGTCAAAGGTGAATTATAAAATAAAAAATGTAGGTAAAGACCAAAGTAATAAATAGCTTTCACTTACTGTGAAGATCTTCTGGGGTATCACTTTCATCCTACAGCCCAGAATAATGCTGTGGAGTTTGATTAGTAAACCTAAATAGGCCCAGTGGGGAGTGGGTATCCCCAGTGATAGACTGGTATCTTGTTCAGGATTGATTTGTGCATTGTGTTCATTGTTGCTTAAATGAGCTTCCCCTTCCTGCACCCTCTTAACATTTTAGGTAATTAGTAGGCATGGGGACAGATCTGCGTGTACTCAATACCATTTGTATAAAAGAACATAACTAACAAAAATATTACTTGATTTCCTAAAATAGTAAAAAGGTAGGAAACAATCCAAGTGAAGAAGTTAATTCTATCCTGAGAAAAGACAGAATCTTTTATTACAAAACCCAACAGTTATATTAGTTTTGTGCCTGAAAGCTCAAGGGCATTACTTGTACACTTTCCAGCACAAATGTGAGTGTTTCTTTGGGATCCATATCCCAAATTTTAAGAAAGCTACCTAAGAGAAGAGGTTGAGGATTAAAATTTTAAAGGGTGATTTATATAGATAATACTATTTTTAGAAAAAAACAATAATGAAAAAATGGGAATCTTTTAAATTTTGATTTATTTTAAGGACATCATTCTTTATCTCAAAAAAATTTTTGTTTAAAGGCTCAGTGACCCTATCCTGACATAAAGTTGGTTAAAGGGTGGAACCTACCCCGAATGAAAACCCCAATGGTTTAAACTGTGCAGAAAAGAAAATAACATGTAGAATGATTCAAAAAAAATTTTGCAGCCTTAGAGCATTTGGTATTCTGGGAAAATAGCACAGGTTACTCTTACACATGGAATGAACTAGCCATGATTAAAATGCTAGATATATTCTTTCCTGTTTTATAACTTCCCAAGTATATTGGACAGAATGTAATTAAATATGCATTGTCTCTGAATACAGCATTTTGTTAAAGGAAAGGTAGGTTTTCAAATACACAGCGCCTGTATGTGTATTATATTAATTAATTAATATACTGTAACTCTTTAAAATGTGCATTTTATGACACTGTATATATGTGGTTCATGGCAGTTTAGGAAACAGTTTAATCTGCTGGAAATAATAAAAATAAGAGTTTCTCTTTATGGCACTAGACTTCTTACTGTATTTTATTTTCGTAAATGGTTGAGATTAAGTATACCTATTTATGGGAAAGGTCAAGAAGCCAGTAACAAAAAAACTTCTTTTTTTTTACCAGAAGGGGATAAACTGACAGAACCTTTAAACATAGTAAGAACCAGAAGTGGAATCAGAAATGTCACTGTCACTGAGAAGCACACAACCTCCTAAAGTGTCAAAAACTCCAAGCAGGATTACTCTTTAGTAACTTCAGTAATTTTATCATTTTTACCAGCTGAAATGCATACTTTGAAACATTTTTTCCACTAAATGTTTTTATATTACAACATAACATTGCTGTCAAGACCTTGCATACATTATATTTATTTTGACAAATTCTGTAGATTTTTCCCACAGTTGTTTTTCTGGAAATCTGTTTCTTATTTATTACTTCAAGTTTTTTTCTGTGCTTTTTTGATTACATCATTGTGTGTATAATGTTTTGCGTCTGTAGATGCTTTCCTGTTTTTGCAGTGCAGTTTGCACATACGTTAGTAATAATATTTTGATGCACAATTTTAAGGCTGACATACTGTAGTAAAATCTGTTTTTAGTTTGTGGAAAAAAGATAAAGGAAAACATCTTGTAAACTACAAATGTAACATGGTTATACCAACTACAGTGGAGATTCCTGAAGGAAATATTAGTATTTATCATAGTGATTCTGACCATGTATAATATTTGTGCTCCAAGCTACAAGGTGTGATGTGTTATGTTCATAAAGGCACTTTTCATTAATCTCATGAGGGTTGCATTTAACTCTCTCCACAGTGCTGACCACCACTGTTTCTTTTTGTTGATTTTGGGGCTGCGAAAATTTCATCCATCCATCCATCCATCCACCCTTCCGCTTATCCAAGATTGGGTTGCGGGTCAGCAGCTTGAGCAGAGATGCGCAGACCTCCCTCACACCGGCCACTTCTACTAGTTCTTCCGAGGGAATCCCGAGGCTTTCCCGGCCAGCCGAGACAACGTCTTTTCCAGCTGTCCTGGATCTTCCCGGGCCTCCTCCAGTTAGACGTGCCTGGAACACCTCACCAGGGAGGCATCCCGAGGCTTCCTAATCAGATGCCCGAGCACCTCATCTGACTCCTCTCGATGCAGAGGAGCAGTGGCTCTATTAAGAGCTCCTCCTGGATGACTGAGCTTCACCCTATCTTTAAGGAAAAATTTCATGATTATCAATTTCATTAAAATTAGTTTCAATTAATTTATTGGAGACACATATGGTTCTTGCATTATAATAAGAACTTCCAGTTAAAATGACTATAGATGTATTACACTACAAAGATATCTATATATATAATTCACTAAGGCAAGACAACCATGGAAAGCACGCCGAAGAGCGGGATTCACTAAGCTGCCAACAAGTGAGACACCTATGGCGAGGCAGCGCAGGGCCATGCCACCAAGTCGGACGCCAAACACAGATAAAATGGCGAATTTATATTCGCTGTCGAGAGGCCACATGCAGTGCAGGTCGATTAGTCGCACCTCGATCGTGACGTTCAAGAGGCGTTTTAGG
>NW_024380953.1:0-14405 GCF_016835505.1 Polypterus senegalus | reverse complement strand
CCCGAAAACGAAAAAATTAAAAAAAATGAAAAAATGAAAAAATAAAATGAAAAAAAACACAACATGATTTGAAATACAAATACATAAACAAAAAAGTTATACCATCTGTGCAACATCCACCCATCCCCCATTCTCTTAAACATGATGGTTTGGGGGAAACAAGCAACCCAGACCCCTCCCCCGCCATTTTCCGCTCTTGGGGGAGAACCCCAAAGGCGTTCCCGGGCCCACGGGACATACCCCTCCCCCCTGGGTTTTCCCCGGTCCCCGGTTGGGGTGCCAACACCTCACCAGGGGGGGCCCCGGAGGCATCATGGATCCGACCCCCTCATCGACCTCGTGCGGGGGGCGCGGCCCCTACCCCCCCGGATGACGAGCTTCTCACCCTATTTTTAAAAGAAGCCCAGACCCCTCGGGGCTCACCCGCGTATTGCGATCTCGTTTTTTTGGGTTCCCCCAAGCTCATGACCATAGGTGAGGGTAGGGCGTGATTTTGTAAATGAGCTTTGCCCGGCTCAGCTCCTTTTCTCGACAAGATGCGAGCCGCATCCTGGGCCCCCCGATCGCCTGCCGTCTCCCTCCATTTTTCCCCTCACCGTAACAAGCCCCGAGATACTTGAACTCCTCCCGGGGCGGATCTCTCCAACCTAGGGCACTCCCCTTTTCGGCTGAGACCATGCTCCATTGGAGTGCTGATTCTATCACCGCTTCACATTTCGGCTGAGCGATCAAGAGGCTAGAAGACAGGTACCCTGATTAGCAAAGTCATCTTTAAAAGCATAAATCGATTACAAACGGAACCCTTCAGCACTAGTGCGTGAAATTCTGTCCATAATAGTTTTTGAACAGAATTTCTTTTTAATAAACACTTGGAGTCAACTCACAGCACTATTTCATGAGGCAATTTCGGACCAATCTGACTCGGTTGTAAAGAAACATATGATAAACTGAAAAATTTTAAAGTGAAAGCCAAACACAACATGGTTTGAAATACAAATCACTAAGGTAAAGTTATCCACTGTCCAAATATTTAAAAGTCAAATTAACGTTTACCTTGCTTTTGCTTTGTGTCTTATGTTATACTTTTTTTTTTTTTCTTTCTTATAGAAGACTCCCGATTACTAAACGGATTGAAACTGAGTCTACATCAGCTCATCTCGTCAATCGCTCTTTGGATTTTTCACTTGTGAAGAAACCTTACAGCCAGCCAGCCTAAATCTGCCTCCAAGTTTAGCCGTATTCTTATTGGAATAGTCGATGATTACAAGAGGGCGTCGTTTACGTCAGCTGTATCTTTTTTGACTTTGGCTGGTTGATGTGCATTGACGAAGGTTCGATTTTGATGCGTCCTATAGTTGGAATGGGGTTCTATTTAATCCCAGATCTTTTCACGTATGATAATGGGAAGATGCTTCTATGCTGACTTCGTAGCCCGCGATAGGGAGGATGGTGTGTCAGGACAGTGATTTAAAGCTGGGACCTCGACTGAGAGGCCGGACACTGCCAGCTTTCGACTTTTTATTATTAAAAACACACCGCTTTTACAAGGATTTCATAAACTCGCCTAAAATTTACTGCAGAAGGACACATAGCCATGGATTTGCCAGATTCGTTCGAATATTAGATGTTGAAAGGATATCAATTATCACCCAAGTCAACAGATTAAAAGGCAGCACCACCGACACACCACTGAGAAGGAGAATGTCTGGCGATTTCTCGGACTTTGACGAGGGTTAACTGCACAAAAAAAAATAAAGGCGGAGAACTGGAGTTTCACAACAGGGTGGGATGTGCGACTCCAAAGCCCGATAAAGTCCTCCTCACTTTTGATCCACAGCATTTTTTTAGAGAGTCGCCAAAAATTAAAAAACTTCCTTCTGCCTAGCAAAGCCACAGGGTTTCCACGAAGCGAACACAACTTCTACAGTCTGAAGGAGGGCCGACATGCTAAAACGTGATTGGCAAAGGCGATCAATGCTTTTAAATGTTTATGATAAGGAAACTTCGTCTGTAACAACCGACCCAATCAATACGGATCACACAAACACCATTTGAATGATTAAATAGATCTCCATGTCGGTAGTGATTTCACTAATGAATAAATTACCAGGAAGTCACTTAAAGAACAACAATAAAAATGAAAAGTCCGAATAAAAACAAATGTCCTGCTGCCCTAAGGCCACAGGTTAACCCTGTAAAAATAAACTTATTGAATCGAATTGGCGTCACAGGCAACAGCGAGCAAGACAAACTCCATCAGTCCTGTTTCAATTTAGCCCTCCTAACAATTTTATACCCTACACCAGGGGTGGCAACATTTCAGCGGTGTCGTGCGAACCTTTGTTACAATGTTATTCGCGTGCCGACATAATTCTACCAATTTTGTTATATATAATATATATTATATTATTGGTCATTAAGTATTTTAAAATACATAGGATTATAGGTGAAAGAAGTTTTGTCAAATTTTAATTTTCAACACATTTATTAAACATTGTATTACAAATTTAAATTAGTTTTTTTAATTCAAAATAAATAGTTTGAATAAGAAAAAAAAATCAAAATTCTATCATGATTAATCATTCTTTATGATTAATCAGAGCTAATAATTCATTAATGCTAAGCAATTGTATAACCACATTCAGTGGCTTTATTTTTTGGTACCAATTATTTAACTAAATTAAGTAGTTTGTTTCTTAACGCCAGAAACAGCCCTTTTTATAGCTTCACTTTTCTCATCTAAGTTTCTAAACGTGGACTGATGTTTAGTTTGATAATGTCTTTGAAAGCTTGATCTCACACAGCAAAACTTTCACACATACGCCTTATACACAGAATGATCCTTTTGTTGCACAAATCCATATTACGTTAGTCAAGAGTCCTGAAAGTGCAAACATCAAGTTTTGTCTTTTATGAGTCATAGAGCAGTATATTACTTAATAATACAAGAGCACATGGTTTCCCTTTACATTTGAGCTGGGCCAGGTCTAGACAGGCATATATGAGGGGGCAGACAGAAATGTGAAGGGGGCAGATGGTGACAACGGAGGCGGCAAAGGGGTGGGGGTGCTCTGGATAACTGTTTTTGTCATGTAATTGGATTGCACTTCATCAGGCCTCTACCCTAAGACCTGTCCAACTTGGGTGTCCCACCTGAAGGCTAAGCTTCTGCTGGTGTAGCTCTTAGGGTCACTGAGGCACGAAAACTCCCTGACCACAATAAGGTGGCAATCCCTCAGGAGGAAAACTGAAAAATAAAACAACAAAAAATAAAATAAAATATTCCTCATCAAATTATAACAACTAAAAACAGGACATTTACCTTAATTGGATGGCTTATATCAAATATATTAGAACCCAACAATAACACTTCTCACATTGCCAATACTAACAAAACTAAAAAGGGTAGGCCAAGTTATAAAAAAAAAATCAATTCACCAAGTCTTGAATAATAAAAATAAAATAAAGAATGAAATAAAACATCCATCCAGATCTTTACAACCAACGACATAAAATGTATCTTAATTGGATGGCCTAATTCTCAAATAAATTTGTAAAATAAAGTAAGAATAAAATAAGACCTCTCAATATAGCCAATACTTACAAAACTAAAAAGGGTTGGCATAGTAATTAAACAAAAAATAATTCACCATGTCTTTTCCTACAATTCTCAAACTAATTTGTAGAACACAACAGATTTAGAACAGAACATTTGAACTTTTTTCTTCTTTTTTTGTCTTGTTTTAAGCTTGTTTGTTTTGCAAGCAACTGAACTCTCTATTTGCAACTGAACAGCTCCACTCTCCTTTCTCCTCAATCCACTCTACAACAACAGTCTCCTGTTACCCTTTGCAAAAAACTCTTACAAATTCATCATATCCAAGTTATTTGTTATGGACTTCTCATGGGCCAAGATCACCAAGTTCCTCTTTCTTTTATGTAACTTGGTGCGACGATAGGGGGTTAGGACCCGTGACAGAGTGGAGAAGGAACTCTCACACGATGCTGAAGACACACCAATGACCAGGGCTGTTACACACAATTTATGCAACTCAGGAAAGGCTTCCTTGTACTCCTCCAGGAGTTTACACACAGTGGACAGGTCTGTTTCCTTTGAACATTTTTTGAGCAGCATCTGTTTTGCCACAAGAACTTCATTTTTCAGACTTACAACATCTGCTACAGTGCCAGCCATCACAGCCAGAGGGTGCAACAGGGTGGGATCTAGAAATGCACTAGATTTGGGTGCAAGACTAGGTATGGCTCTCATCAGGTTAATATTCTTGTGTGAAAATCTAGTTTCCATTTCTGATATGGACCTGTCAAGGATTTTGAGCAAGGATCTTATCAGAGACTGATGGGGGTAATGGTACTGTCACCAGAGTGTGTATGGCCCAAAGTTGAGAGCACAACACTTTGACCCAGATGTTTGCTCATTGTTCTCCTTCTCTTTGTTGGATGTGACTCATCCTCAGTAGGAGATGACACCCCCCAACAGTCATCCTCACAGATGGTTTTAAAGAGCCCAGTGCTGCACTAAGAACCTCAGAAGCACTGCACAGATCAACTGACTGAGACTTTAGAATAGCATTTACTGGTTTCAAGACACCAAGCAACCGCACTGGGAAATTTCCAGTCTCAAAGAAGTGATGCCTCCTAATTTGGCATAGCAGGCCTTATGCCTCGGTGCACAGGTCAACTGCAGCATCATCATCCTCTGTCATCTCAGGATACTAAGGATTTGTTCTTGATTGTCCACAGTGCACCTTGTCACCTCATAGTGGCTTGTCCATCTGATCTCAAGCAGCCTTTTTAGATAAGGTGCATCATGTTTATTGAGCACATAGTGGTGGTGAAAAAAGTTGTAGAGTGAACTAGATAGGCTAAAAAATCTTTTTGCTTACAGCTCACTCTACATGGCATGCACAGCCACTAAGTGCAGTTTGTGGTTCTAGCAGTGGATGTATGGGACATATCTGTCAAGCTTCTTTTGGAGCAGAGCTTGTACCCCACCTCTAACCCCATCATAACACTGGCTAAGTATACTGTCAGCACTGTAGCCAGCATCAGAAAGCTGTAACAGTATCTCAGAGGTGATGTACTCTGCATCAAGTTGTTGCAAGTCAAGCAACTCAATAAGATGCTCCTCTGGCATGGGATTTCTGACAAACCGTATTATCACAGACACATTTTCCACATTGCACATATCCCTGGTCCCATCACTTTTGAGGCAAAACCCTACAGAATCAGCACTTTAATTTTTTCCTGACTCTCAAGCACCATGTCAGCCAGTGTTTGGATAATTTCATTGGATATCCTTAGATGTGTATTTTGCAGTTTTATGGGACACCCTTAGCAATGCTTGCTAGCTTCTCATCCTTCTTTAAGGTATATTTCATCAGTTTTAGAAAAATACCTGGAAACAATGTCATCATCATTACCAGCTGCATCATGTCTCAAGGTTTCTGCAGTCCCACGGAGCCCCAACTCATTTACACAGAGAAGCCTTATAGCACAACCAATACTCTTGACATAGTAATGTTTTTTTTTTCAAGTTGTGTTTTACCAACCAACATTGAATCCACAGTCCCCTCCTCTGGCCTCTCTGCTTTTATGCTCAGTCCAGATGGTTGAAGCATGCACATGTTTGTGTCTGGACACATGCCTCTGTAGCCCCTTGTCTTGATCAAGTGCTGCTTTCCAGTTGTTAAAACCAGTTAAGGTAAAACTACATCCCTATCATTAACTGTGCGCATATTTCTACATGGAAACAGAAGCGCATCCCACAACAGAGTACTCCAGCCATGGTCGTGTGTGGTTCCAGGCAGGATTAAATGATCTCAATGTTGTACCACCAAATACACGTTTGGGGTAACTACCCAGTATTGGCTGGGGTGGTGTATTACCATTTAACTCACTGGGTAGCTGGCGGGTTGCTTTGGGGCAGCAATTGTTGGCAGAGGTACAGGAAACAGCAGTGCCTGTTGATGCCACAGGAGTAGACATGCTAGTTGCTGTCTCTGATCATTGCTTCTGCTATTGGTACAGCCAGAGACAGCGTCACACTTTTTAAAAGCTTGGGAAAAAGGATGCATCTCACAGCATTAACTCCTTGTGAACTGCTGGAAGCTGGGGAGGAAAGTAATTAATCTTTACTAAAATCGCTGTGATTTCATCAGTATATGAAACGAGAAAACTGTTGAGTGCAGAGTTGAAAGCTGAGGCGGGGCTTTGTGTCGGGGTCTGACAGACAGACAGACAGACACAGGTCCTCCAGTCGGCACTATGCAGCAGCAGTGGTGTTTGTGGGATCGAGAAAGAAACACTTCTCTACCAGACTGAAACTGTGAGAAGAACAATGGACTAGTCCCCCATTGACTGCACAAATACAAATGTATTTTTTAGTTGTTGTTAATTATCTCACGAGTCGCTATGAGTTTGACGACAGAGATTTGCTGCTTCCTCAAAGCCTGCCTGTTGCTGCCCTGCCTACTGAGAAACCTGACACGGTCATTTGCATACTAACAGTGATTGGATGTTTAGCTGGGGGGAGGGTGAGTGGGGGATCTCTGCCCAGTGCTGTGTGAGTTGCGGACAAACAGTGCACACCGAGGGAAAGAGCGAACAAGAGGTGAAACCTATCATCTCATTTGTGCATTTTGCAGTGGATTTTTCAGCTACTGTAGTAAATCTTGTCCATATTCAGTTTGTGGGTTATCTATTATTTTATTTCCCAACTTCTAAAAAGTTTGATTTAAGGGGCAGGGCGTTTGTTTAAGGGGCATTGCCCCTTGCTAGCGTAGAGCGGCCCGCATTTGAGTCCCATTAAAAGCGAGGTGGGGACACGGAGCCTGAGCATGCGCTGTGATTAAAATATAATGCGAGGTTTTTAACGTACCATGTTACATGTGAGTCGCATTCGCAAGGCGTAGGTGACGGCACGAATGCGTGCGCTGTAATTAAAATATTTTTCAATTCAATCAGAGTGCCAGTGAAAATCGTTCTGCGTGCCGTAGGTTTCCGACTCCTGGCCTACACAGTATACATGACTATAACTTCAATTCTAAAACACCGCATCTTGTATAGCGATTTTACCACTGATTTACGAGACAAGCATTTAAAGAGCAGTAAAATAAAATAGTCAAACTCAAAGTATATACAGAAATACCATTATATACATCTGAGAGAAAATACAAGCGTAAATAGTCCGTCTTTGCAACACATACGCCATGTTAAGATCAGTTCCATCATGATAGATAGCCTGAAGCTGCACAAATAAACCGTTAAGGCACAGTGGCCAGATTATCAGCGCATCAAATGTAAAGTTAGGAAGTGCAGGATTTTGGGAGTCTGCAGAAACTTGCAATCTGATGATTACTCTTAGAGGGACCTAAGTCAGTCCCACGCTATTGGTGCTGTATTTTTTAAGTTGAGGTATTGTTTATTTGACCTAAACTTTCTTTGGGGTGTTCATACATATTAACAGTTTGAAACTGTTCCAAGTCCATTTACTGTTGTAGGTTGAGATTATATACAGTACATTTGCCATATTTTCTGGTATAGACATGAGTGGCATTTGACGATGATGATTGGCAATGAAGTGTTTTCTTTAGCCACTTAAGAAGAATCTACAGTGGGTATAGAAAGATCCCCCACCCCCTCGAAATATTCTCATTTATTTTGCTTTACAGCCTTAAATGAAAACACACAAACCAATATTTCTCCAGCTTTACTTGCTCAATGCAATCTATAACATCCAAGTGAAAGATATCACAGCTACAATTCAGAAGAATTTAAAAAAATAAAAAACAAAAATACTGAGATTAACAAAGGATCACCCCCTCCTAAACTCAATCAGGTGTAAGTGCCCACCATTTCCATTGCAGACCACGGTTACTGGCGTTCTTCCACCTGTGATCAGTTGTAATCCGTGTGATTAGTGAAGTATAAAAACAGATGTTCCTGGAGCGTTCATTCCCTTGCTTGGTAGTGCAACTGACAGCAAACAACTGACTACGGGTGGCAAGCCACTTTAAAAAGATCTCAGGGATAGGTTGTGGACAGACCATAAGGCAGGAGATGGATACAAAAAATCAATCCCAAGAAGCCAGTAAAGTCCATAATAAAAAGTGGCAAGTGTCTGGTACTACTAGGACCCTCCTTGGATCCAGCCATCCTGCAAACTGAATGGAAGAGCAAGGATGAAACTGGTAAGAGGCTACCAAGAGGACAATGGCCACTTTGAAGGAATTACAGGATTTGATGGCAAGAGTGGTCATTGTGTGCATGCATGACAACAATTTCACAAGCACTCCACAATTGTGGCTTGTTGGGATGTCAAGGAAAAGCCACTTCTCAAGAAAGGCCACATTAAGGCTTGTTTGAGTTTGCCAGAATGCACCTTGTGATTTTGATGCCAAGTGGAAAAAGGTCTTATGGTCAGATGAGACCAAATCAAACTCGGTATATGGCCTAACACAAAGCGGTACCCCAATGCAGCTCACCATCCACAACACACCATACCTACAGTAAGCGTAGAGGTGGCAGCATCTCTTGTTTGGGTGTTTCTCTGCACGAGCCTGGGGCTCTTGTTAGGGTGAGAAGGAAAAGCGGATGGGGCAAAATACCATCAAATTCATGAGGAAAACCTGCTACCCTCTGCCACAAAGTTGAAGATGGGCAGAATGCTTACCTTTCAACACGTCAGCGACCCGAGCACACTGGAAAAATTGACCACACAGTGGCTGAAGGAGAAAAAGTCAATGTCCTCATGTGGCGAGTCAGAGCCCAGACCTTAATCCCATTGAAAATCTGTGGAAGATTTGAAGATAACAGTCCACCAGCGCTCACCATCCAATTTGACGAAATTGAACAGTTCTGTAAAGAAGAGTGGGGGCAAATATTGAGTGGGCACAATCTAGTTGTGCAAAGCTGATAGAGAAGAATCCCCTCGACTCTAGGCTGTCATTAAAGCAAAAGGTGGTTCAAGAAAATGACGTTGACACTTGGGGGGCTTTGGGGTGATCTTTATTAATCTCAGTAGGTCTTGTTTTGATTTTTATAATTTTTCTGAACTGTAGCTGTGATATCTTTCACTTGGATGTCATAAGTTGCATTGAGTAAGTAAAGCTGGAAAAATATTTTTGTGTGTTTTCATTTAAGGCTAAGCAAAAAAAAAAATAGGGAATATTTTGAAGGGAGATTCTTTTTGGGCGGCAGGGTGGCACAGTGGGTAGTGCTGCTGCCTGCTTGGTTAGCAGATCAGGGTTTGCTTCCCAGGTCCTCCTCGTGGAGTTGCATGTTCTCCCGTGTCTCGTGGTTTCCTCACAAAGTCCAAAGACATGCAGGTCAGGTGAATTGCTATCCTATATTGTCCCTAGTGTGCTTGTGTGGGGTGGGGTGTGTGTGTGATGTGCCTGTGGTGGCTGGCGCCCTGCCAGGTTTTGTTTCCTGCCTGCGCTTTGTGTTGACTGGGTTTGGCTCACAGACCCTGTGACCTGTAGCTAGGATCTAGCGATAGGATATAGGATTCTTTCTATCCCATTTATATATTCCTTGAAGCACACAATTTATATTAAGAAATCTAATTACCCCACAAAATATTAAACTTTCTTTGGCAGAAATCCCTAATAATGATCATGAAATTTAATTAAATACAATGATGGAGTTCCTGTATTTTGAAAGAATGTGGGCACTCAACTTTTTAAACACAATGACATGCATTTGCAGTCTCCCTGTGGCTGAACCCAACCAAAGACATGCAGGCTGCCTTTCCATCTGACCCACTGCAGTCTAACCGCTCTTCGCCCCCCACCTGCCAGAGGTGCCAGGAATCAATAGAAAACAAAGCAGTTGACAGCCAGTGGCTGCGCTCTGCCATTCTGCAGGAAAGAAGGGCACCCTAAGGGAGCACAGGGGAAAAGTTTGAAATACTCGATCAGCCCTTGTGCTGCATTCTAACTTTGCATTATTTAAATTGAATACAAAAAAATGCCTCCTTGTCATAAGAGGACCTTTGAGATCTGCCCGAGAGCAAGGTTTGAAATCAAATCAGGATGTATTTGGTAGGCATTATTTATTTATTTTCATTTTTGCACCGGCTGTTTGCATCGATACCTTAGGTGACGTCTCCTGACAGCTTGGGTAGAACTTTATGGATCTGAGCCCTGGTGCATCCATGTTTTGAATTTTGATGTAGTCAGGTAGCAGGAAAGATTGTTGCATAATACAATTAACAATGCTTTACTTAGAAAGCACTTCATTCTTCAAATATTGCTTGGTAAAGTTTGAGTAGGAAAAGTGTGATGCATCAGTAATAACTGCTTTTACCTTAAATAGCACATGTTGAAAGTAACTAAGTTGAGTACCACTGCTGGCTCATGGTGTCACCCTCAGTAAGTTCTTCTCTCATGCATGACGCCTTCTGTTAAATTAACAGCAAATGTGGCTGGCATTTGTCCTCATGTATTGTTTTATGGAATCTTGATGTCCTTACTCAATTGTGTACTGCCTCTTTAACTGCATCACTAACTGTAATGGCCCCAAATGTTAATGTTACGAGGCCTGGGAATTTTAAAGTTAGTTACCATGTTGTTTCTTTTGTGATTATTAGTTTGCAGAAAAACAGACATTCAGAGGCATTAATAAAGTGGGACAGCTTGGTGAAGGAGCTAGCCTCACCTGAGGTGTTATATTGCAAATGTTAACAAAATCAGAAAAATTAAGATAAAGGATCAGAGGATGAACACAAAACATGGCATAGAAACAGGCCAGAAGCCAGAAAGAAATCAAGTGGAGCTACCAGGGCTGTCATTTGAGACACTCATCCTGAGGCTCTGCTCACTCAAGGTACACTGGGAGTCTGGTCTCAAGTTATTAACAGGTTTCATGAAGCCTCTCAACTCTCAGGGTCAAGATCAGTCTTAATAAGACTGAGATCCTCCATCAGGCTCTACTGTATAGCCCTTCCTCCTACCATCTTCTATTGATGGCACCCTGCTGAAGGTGGTTGATCACTTTAAGAACTTGGTGAGCATAATCTCTTCAGATGGCATTTGATATGCAAATAGCTACACACATCAACAGGCCAACTAGCCTTTGGGTCACCTTGCTGTTGTATGATGAATCAAAGGAACATCAAGCCGTAAACCAAGGTTAAAATGTCCAGAGCAGTGCCCTCAGGCTCTTTGTATGGTTGTGAGAGCTGGGCGCCATAGCAGAGGCACATTAAGCTGTTGAGTGCTTCCACTTGAGGGCACTGTGCTCAGTTTTGGGCATCAGATGACAGGATAAGGTATCCAGCCTAGATGTACTGGATGGGATTATGTGCAGGAGTGTTGGGCGTAATTCTGAAGGTGCTGCTTCACTGGGTGATCATTGATTCACAGACAGCTCCCGCATTCTACCAAATCCTTTATGGGTTTCTTACACACCACAGAAATAAAAAATGTTCAAAGAAATGTTACAAAGACTGATTAAATATTGTGAAATAGTATCTCGGCAAAAGAGCTTGGCGCTTGCTAAAAAACAGAATCACGTGTTGGGCTACGATGTAGAAAGCCTGAGTACATTATTAAAAAATAAAGATAGGCAATGCAAAAAAAATATCACCATATGACTCAAAAAATTTTTTTAATTGGAAAAGAGGAGTAACATAACACAGTCAAGAACTCAATGAAGAAAGAGAGCCAGTAACACACACAAAGAGTTTCTCAGTGATCTGCTTTCTTTTCCTATCTTTTTGACCACAGTGGACAAAACAGAATATGAAATTACTAGCAAAGCAAATTGGTAATGCCAGACCACATTAAACCCAGGCTCAGATGCTGGATGCCAGGCGTTTTGTTGTTTTATACATAAAGTGATTAGTACAACTAGGAGTTAGCCTGCTTGCTTCACTCGCCAGCCAGTTTCGTCTCTGCGCTCACGTTGTGAAGGGGGCTGAACACACCCCAAGAGAGCGGTCACTTCTTGAAACCCCTTTTAAATGGTGAAACAATGAAACAAATATTTTTTACCTCCTCTTTGCTTGATCAGCTGCTGGTTTGCCCTGCTGCTGCCGTGCCGTGTGATCTGCATCTCGTGCGGCGCTTTGAACATTTAAAAGCCTGTACAGCAAGCTGTCCTACTCTTTGTGTTTTATTTCCGGCACCGGGTCTCGTTAAATCTGTTGGCACAAAGTCCCCTTTTCATAGAACGAGTTGTTAATATTTTTAGTTTTTAAATTAAGTGAGATTTATGGAATATTTAAGATTACAGCCAAACCACTACCATCTGACGGTCAGGGCTTTGGGATAAGATATCCTATTTAAAAGCGGAATAACAATCTGAAAATCTAACAACATCACATTAAAATTCGATAAACTCAAAAAGAATGATACCAAACATATATATGTAGGTTTTAAAATAAGCCCAATTTAAAGCATGACAAAAACATGACATAAAAACATCCCTGTTACTCTTTTGGCTTGGGATTTTATATATACAGTAGATTTTACATACATGTATCTGAAAGATTTCTCCTTTCTATGGTTGGGTGGGCTGATGAAAAAATTTACTTCTGCAACCAGTAGAAAAGGTGCAATTTTATAAAAAGAGTTTAGGGCGCAGGCCACCATGCTCTTTGCATCCATTTGCCATCACTGGTATTAATTCCTTATGGGAAGAACACAAGAATGTCAATAGCTTTTGTTCTCATGTCATTTCAATGACAGATGAGAAAGAAAATAAGTAAAAGTGCCACCGATTAATTCCGACGCTGCAGGGTTTAAATTAATATATTTTAATGAAAATCATTAGGGTATTGGTGGCATCCATTAACAGTGAATTATCTCCGACCACCAATTGGAAGCCCCATAGCATAGTGTCAGCAGCCAGTGCCTTGTAGGCTAGGCTTTCATTTAAACTCCATTTACATTTTCAGTTGGCTGATCTCATAATGCCTTCAGATGAATTTTAAAGTGTGCGTTAACTATTGCAGATGGCTTAAAGAAGGGGGCATCATATGTTTAAAAGGAAAATTACTACGCATGCAGAAGGGATTATGCAGTGCAGAGATAAAGGCCAAAAGAGCACCTTGTGTGTCTTGGGATTCTTAATCAGTCAAGAACCAAGGTCAAGAGTCCAGTCTGTCTACATTTTGAGAGCAGATAGCACAAGTACACCACAGAGAGTCGTGACTTGGCTCCACCAGGGACACACTTGTGTATACAAGCACACTCAGTCACACCAGAGCAGTTGTCTTCAAGGTGGGTCCTGGAGGGTTTGAATGGCACAGGTTATTTCAACAGACACATGCCTGAATGCACCAGTTCAACCCGTGTGCAAATAGGATTTCTCAGCAGATACAATCTCCATGCAACAAAGCTAAGAATTTCAGAAAAGCTTCCAAAAATATGAAGGTGAATTGAATTGATCTCAAGGAAGAAGCCTCTTGGTCACCAGATAAAAATCAAACTGACCTTGTTGTGAAGGCATGGGTAAGCCATTGGAAGCGGAGCTACTATTAGTGAGTCTGTAAAAAAGAGTGGCATTGGCACTGGTCTTTAAGCCACCCTTCTGACAACTTATAGAGTCTGTGAAATGATGACTTCTAAATATCTTGAGAATTACAGGAGAACTGGGTTGATATTAAATACGTGTGTGTATCCAATAAAGTGACCACTCTGTGAAGTCAGCATCTATCTATCTATCTATCTATCTATCTATCTATCTATCTATCTATCTATCTATCTATCTATCTATCTATCTATCTATCTATTATCTATCTATCTATCTATCTATCTATCTATCTATCATCTATCTACTATTTTATAGTTCCTTTCATATCTATCTATCTATCTATTGTGGCAAGTGGCTGGGGGTGGTACGAGGCGGACTGCCCAGGAGGACAGAGGAGGGCTTACACTTCCTCCAAACCAAAGGGGGCGACTGCCCTGGTGGCTTTAGGGACCATGGGAACTGAGCTTGAAAGCTCAACCCTATAGTGGCCCGTGGTCACCACCAGGGGTGCCCAATGCCTGAGGCCCTGGCCGCAGCACTTCCACCACACCTGGAATTGCTGGGAGAAGAGACCAGGGACACCCAGAGTGCTTCCGGTGTGCAGCCAGTACTTCCGCCACACTGGGATGCCGGCAGAAGCTAATCGGCAGGCACCTGGAGCACATCCAGGTGGGGATAAAGGGCGCCTCCCTCCATTTGATGACTTGAGTGGGGAGAGAAGGACAGAGCATGGTGGAGAGGAAAGGAGGCGGCCTGAAGAGGAAGGCATTAGGTATCTATCTCTCCCTGTCCTCGTATTTTCCATCCATAAATTGGGCAGGTTAGGATAAGTGGCCAGGTAGCAGAGCTCTCTATAATATCTAGTAAAGTGGAAGAGACTGGGCCATCTGGCCCTTAATTAATTA
>NW_024380952.1:0-26155 GCF_016835505.1 Polypterus senegalus | reverse complement strand
TCCCTGTCATTCACCCGGCCTGGAGTCAAGACCAGTTAGGGCTGCTGGCCTCTCCGGCGCTGCCCTCTCTGGTGCTCTTGCCTGCCTAACATGCAGGCTCCGTCAAGTGCGAGCTCGGGCACGGGCGCCCGTCAGACCAGTCCTCGCTTCCTGCCATAAACCATGTCCGTCCATCCTTCCTTTATGACTGAGCTCAGATATATCGTTTCAAATTGCCTTAAAGGAGGCCAGCGCTGCCATCCTGCCTTCGGGCAGTCAGTCGCCATTTCGGCATCAGCTGGGCTTGCTCCACCATCCCTTGCCAGCCGGTAGCTCGAGTCTCTGGCGCTAGTCGGTTCGGCTGTTAACCCCGAAAGGTTGGTGGTTCGAGCCACCCAGGGGCGCGAGGTGCATTTGACAAAATCCCAAGCCAGCAAAGGGCTGCCCAGGTTAAGGAGTTGCAAAACAGCCACCCAGCGAGACACGTCGGCCGGCGCTCTTAAGCACGAGCTTTCTGCCTTTCGTCAGCTGCCGATGTGAAAGTGCACTCACTCGGCCCGTTTAAAAGCCAAAGTCGAGCGTGGCCAATAGTCAGGGCTCGGGCTTTGCTCCACGTTCTCGAGGGTTTTTTTTTTGCAGGGGCTGGGATAAGAAAGGACGGCTGGCTCGGGAGTCAGGGCTGGGACTATGACCTCGGCGTGATTTGAACCGCAGCCTTCTGATCTGGAGTCAGGCCGCTACCGTTGCGCCACGAGGTCGACCGCCGGATCGAGCCTAAGATTGCCACGGAAGGGGCTGTGCTGCCTTCTCTGTGTGAGCGAGAAGCTAAGCGGGTGGTCAGGTGCAAAGACCAGCCTCCCCGTCGAGATCGACCCGGTCTCCCGCGTGACGGGGGATACTCCACTATACTAGCGAGGAGCAGATGAGCTGGGAGCGTCTATCAGCGTCAGACGTGAGAAAAGTGAAGCATCGCCTTTTCCCTTCATTGCGGTAGCGTTGTTTTATTTTCTTTTTCAAGTTTATCCATGTCTATTTTCATTATTTTGAATAGTACCAGTAGTAGTGGGAGTAGTATTGACAGTTGCATTATTAGTATTAGCGATTGGATTTTTATATTTTTGAGGAGCTCAGGCGGTCAGGTGCAAAGACGACCTTCCGTGGGAATCGAACCGGCACAGATGAATTAGGGGGGCGTCTATCAGCGTCAGGCGTGACAAAAGTGCAGCATCGCCTTTTCCTTCATTGTGGCGTTGCTTTACTTTATTTTCTTTGACCAGTTTATTCAGTTCTATTTAATTTTCCTGTATTTATTATTTTAATTATTAGCGTAGTAGTGGGAGTAGTATTTGACAGTTGTATTATTAGTAATGGCGATTGCATTTTATTTTATTTTTTCAACTTCTTTTACTGGACTACTTGCACACTTGGCCAAATGTTTAGACAACCTTGGCTGAGGCGATTACTGATCTGGCCCTGGTGGGCGACTTCACTTTTCTCCCGGCCTGGAGTCAAGACCAGTTAGGGCTGCTGGCTCTCGGCGCTGCCCTCCTCTGGTGCTCTTGCCTGCCTAACATGCAGAGCCGTCCGTCAAGTGCCGGAGCTGGGGCCCGGGGCCAGTACGACCGGTACTCGCTCCTGCCATAAACCATGTCCGTGCCATCCTTCGCTATGACTGAGCTCTGATATATCGTTTCAAATTGCCTTAAAAGGAGAGCGCTGCCATCCTGCCTTCGGGCAGTCAGTCGCTGCTCGAGACATCAGCTGGGCTTGCTCCACCATCCCTTGGCCCAGCCGGTAGCTCGAGTCTCTGTGGCGTCCACGGTTGCGCGTTAGGCTGTTAACCGAAGGTTGGTGGTTCGAGCCCACCCAGGGAGCGCAGGTGCATTTTGACAAAATCCAAGCCAGCAAAGGGCTGCCCAGGTTAAGGGTTGCAAAGAACAGCCCTCCCAGCGAAACACGATCGGCGAGGGGCTCTTAAGCACCGAAACTTTCTGCCTCGTCAGCTGCCGATGTGAAAGTGCACCTCACTTTTGGCCGTTTAAAAGCCAAAGATGCGGGGTGGCCAATAGTCAGGGCTCGGGCTTTCTCCACGTTCTCGAGGTTTTTTTTTTGCAGGGGCTGGGATAAGAAAGGACGGCTGGCTGCGGGGAGTCAGGGGCTGGGACTATGACCTCGACGTGATTTGAACCGCAGCCTTCTGATCTGGAGTCAGGCCGCTACCGTTGCGCCACGAGGTCGACCGCGGATCGAGCCTAAGATTGCCACGGAAGAGGGCTGTGCTGCCTTCTCTGTGTGAGACGAGAAGCTAAGCGGGTGGTCAGGTGCAAGACCAGCCTCCCGTCGGGAATCGAACCCCGGTCTCCCGCGTGACAGGCGGGATACTCACCACTATACTAACGAGGAGCAGATGAGCTAGGGAGCGTCTATCAACGTCAGGCGTGAGAAAAGTGAGCAGCCTTTTCCCTTCATTGCGGTAGCGTTGTTTTATTTTCTTTTCAAGTTTATCCATGTCTATTTTCATTATTTTGAATAGTACCAGTAGTAGTGGGAGTAGTATTGACAGTTGCATTATTAGTATTAGCGATTGGATTTTATATTTTCGAGGAGCTCACGGCGGTCAGGTGCAAAGACCGACCTTCCCGTCGGGAATCGAACCCGGCACAGATGAATTAGAGGGCGTCTATCAAACGTCAGGCGTGACAAAAGTGCAGCATCGCCTTTCCTTCATTGTGGCGTTGCTTTACTTTATTTTCTTTGACCAGTTTATTCAGTTCTATTTAATTTTCTGTATTTGTATGGTATTAGCGGTAGTAGTAGGAATTAGGTATTGACGGTTGTATTATTAAGTAATGGCGATTGCATTTTATTTTATTTTTTTTTTCGAAACCTTTTTACGGACTACACTTGCATAGCCCAAATCTTTTAGACCAACCTTGGCTGTGATTACTAGTCAAGCCCTGGTGGGCGGCTTACTTTTCTCCCCGGCCCTAGGTCAGGACCAGTTAGGGGCTGCACAAGCATCTCGGCGCTGCCCTCCTCTAGTGCTCTGCCATACCTAACATGCCCAGGCCCAGTCAAATGTCAGTGCAGGCCTCGGAGCCTGGGCCCAAGTCTGAACAGTCTTAGCTGCCTGAAACCACTTGTCAAACACCATTCCTTCCTTTGCCAGCTAGGCTCTAAGTATATCGTTCAAGTTACTGCCTTACGGAGGCCAGCGCTGCATACCAGCTGGGCAGTCAGTCCACTTCATCCAGGACATCAGCTACATTTGAGCACTCCACCCATCCCCGCCAGCCTTGGCCAATTGGCTCAGGTCTCTGTCAAGCAATCAGTTGCGCCGTTCAATATGTTAGCCGAAGGTTAGTGCGTTTAGGCCCGCAGGGTTGCACGGTACATTTTGACAAAATCCCAAGAGCTAGCCGGGGCGCACCCCAGGTTAAGGGTTGCAAAGAGCAATACCTCAGCGAGAGACTACACGATCGACAGCCAGCGCTCTTAAGCACCAGGCTTTCTACCTCGTCCAGCTGCCAGTGTGAAGTGCACCTCACTCAGCCCGTTTAAATAAAGGTGCAGCGTATTGTGAGTCAGGGGCCTCAGGCTTTGCTCCACGTTCTGGGAGTTTTTTTTTACAGGGGCTGGGATAAGAGAAAAGGACGTGACTGCTGCAGGAATCAGGGGCTGGGACTACCAGCCTCGGCGTGATTTGAACTTCCCGCTGATCTAGAGTCAGACGCTACCATTGCTGCGCCACGAGGTCGACCGCCGGATTTCCAGGCCCTAAGATTGCAGGGAAGGAGGGGCTGCTTGCTGCCTTCTCTGGCTGGGGCTGAAGCAAACGGTAGTCAGGTGCAAGACCAGCCTCCCCCCGTCAGAGATCAGACCCCAGTCTCCCACTTGGGGATACTCCTGCTATATACTAACTTGAGGAGCAGATGGGCTAGGGGCGTCTATCAGCATCCAGGCAGCAGAAAAGTGGAAACATCGCCTTTTCCCTTTCGAGCTTGGCGCATTGTTTTATTTTCTCTTTTTCAAGTTTATCCATCTATTTTTCATTGGCAGATAGGTACTGGTAGTGGTGGGAGTAAGTATTGGCAGTTGCATTATTAGAAGTATTACTTGATTGGATTTTGTATTTTTCCAAGGGAGACTCAACCTTGCATTCAAGGTGCAAAGACCGACCTTGCGTCAGGAATCAGACCCAGCACACAGATAGATTAGGGGCATCTATAAGCATCCAGACGGCGACAAAAAGTGCAGCATCACCCTTTTTTCCCTTCAGTATGACGCATTTGCTTTACTTTATTTTCTGACCAGTTATTCAGTTCCTGCTTTAATTTTTTCTGTATTTATTCTTTAATTATACGCGGTAAAGTATTGGTAGGGAGTAGTAGTGACAGTTTATATTGCTTAGTAATAGCGGTTACATTTTTATTTTATTTTTTTCAACTACTTTTTACTGGGCTACTTGCCACATAACATTCAAATCTTTTAGACCAACCTTGGCTGTAGACACGCAGTGCTAGTCTGGCCTGGTGGACTGACTTCCACTTTTCTCCCGGCCCTGAGTCAGGGTCCAGATTTAGGGCTGCTGGCACCTCTCAGCCCGCTGCCCTCCTCTGTTGCTCTGCCTGCACTAACATGCAGGCGGTCCGTCAAGTGCACCGGAGCTCAGGCACAGGACATAGTACAGGCTCCAGTCACTCTACCTACCATAAACCATGCTCGTACCATCCTTCCCCTTTGGCTAGGCTCAGTATATCGTTTCAAATTGCCTGCAAAGAAGGGGCCAAGCACTGCCATCCTGCCTTCAGGCGTCAGTCCACTTCAACTCAGGACCTGGCTAGGCTTACTCCACCACATCCCCTTCCAAGCTGGCCAGTAGCTCAATTCCTTGGCGCAATCAGTTGTAGCGCGATTCCAGCTGTGCCAAGGTTGAGTAGTTCAGGCCACCCAGGACGCACGAGGGTGCATTTTGGCCGTCCCAAATGGCCAGCAAAGGGCTGCACCCAAGTTTAAAGGTTGCAAAGAGAGCTGGCCTCAGCGAGACACGATCGACGGCGGCGCTCTGGCGCAGAGCTTTCCTGCCTCATCAGCTGCCGATGCTGAAATTACTCCTCCAGCCCGTTTAAAAACCAAAGGTACGCGTATAGCTTGTGCGATGTGACTCAGGCACCTCCACGTTCTCGAAGGGTTTTTTTTTTTGGGGCTGGGATACCGAAGGGACGAAACGTGCTGCAGAATTCGGGGGGCTACAGGACTGTGGCCTCGGCGTGATTTAGGCCGCAGCCAGTCGATCAGACCTTGCGCTACCGTTGCGCCACGAGGTCGACCGCCGAAGTTGAGCCTAAGATTGCCACGGAGGGGCTGTACTGCCTTCTCTGTAGCCAGGACAGAGCTAAACGGGTAGTCAGGTGCAAGACCAGCCCTCCCGTCAGGGATCAGACCCCAGTCTCGCGGCGACGGGCCAGGGGATATACTATATACTAGCAGGGGCAGATGGGCTACGGCGGGGAGCGTCTATCCAGGTCAGACGTAAGGAAAAGTGGAAACATCCTTTTCCCTTGTTACGTAGCGTTGTTTTATTTCTTTTCAAGTTTAGCACTCCATATCTATTTTCATTATTTTAGATAGTACCAGTGAAGTAGACAGGGGTAAAGTATTGGCCAGTTTGCATTGTAAATGGCGATTGGGTTTTATATTTTCAAGGGAACTCGGTAGTCCGGGTGCAAAAGGTCTGACCTTCCGTCAGGGAATCAGACCCAGCACAGATAGATTAGGGGAGCGTCTTCTCAATCCAGACTGACAAAATTACAGCATCCTTTTCCTTCCATTTCTTGACGCGTTGCTTTACGCCTATTTTCTTGAAGCCAGTTTATTTCAGTTCTATTTAGTTTTCTGTATTTATTATTATTTTTAATTGTATTAGCAGTAGTAGTAGGAGTAAGTATTGGCAGTTGTATTGTGTGTGGCGATTTGCATTTTATTTTATTTTTTTTTTCAACTTCTTTTACTGGACTACTTGCACGCCCAGCCAAATCTTTGACCAACCTTGGCTGGACACGATTGCAATCTGGCCCGGGTGGACTTCCTTTTCTCTGGCCCTGGAGTCAAGACCAGTTGGGCTGCTGGCGCTCTCGGCCATGCCCTTTCTCTAGTCACTCTTGCCTGCCTAACATACAGAGCCAGTTCGTCAGGTGCAGACTCCAGGCACAGGACTTTGAGTACCAGACCAGTCACTCCTTCCTGCCTGTGACATGTCCAGTACCATCCCTTGCTTTTACTTGGCTAGACTCCTGATATATCGACTTAGGTGCCTTAAAAGGAGATGGCGCTGCCATCTGCCTTGGTACGAGTCTGGTCATCCCGCTCAGGACATCAGCTGACCTCCACCATCCTTAGCTGACTAGAGTAAGCTCAGGTCTCTGTGGCGCAATCAGTTAATGCCATTTCGGCTGTTAACCAGAAAGGTTGGTGGTTCGGAAGCCCACTTAGGGACGCGCAGGTGCGGCTGGTAAAATCCAAGCCAGCAAAGGGCTGCCCAGGTTAAGGGTTGCAGAAAGGCATTACTCCAGCAGGGCCTTGCGATCAATGGCAGCCAGCACCAGGCTTTCCTGCCTCACATTAAGCTGCCGATGTGAAAGTGCACCACCTCACTTCAATATGGCCCGTTTAAAGAATACAAGGTACAGCGTGGCCAATAGATCATGGGGAGCTCAGGCTTTGCTCCCACGCATTCTCAGAGGGTTTTTTTGGGGGCTGGGATAAGAGGGCCAGCTGGGCGCTGCACGCACTGGGGAGTCAGGGGCTGGGACGGCTACGAAGCCCTCGACGTAGTTTGGAACCACACCAGCCTGCCCACAGTCTAGAGTCAGACACGCTACCGGTGCGCCACGAGGTCTGACCATGGATGCGGGCCCTGGATTACCGGAAGAGGCTGCTGCACGCCCTGCAGACGGGAAGCTAAACAGGTGAGTCCAGATTTTGAGATTCAAGCCTCCCCGTCAGGAGTCAGACTAGTCCTCTCCCGCGGCGGCGGTTGGGGATGCTCACACCACTATACTAACAGGGGCAGAATAGGAGGCTAGGGAGCGTCCTCAGCATCAGACGTGAAAAAGGTAGAGCATCGCCTTTTCCCTTCATTGCGGCGCATTGTTTTATTTCTTTTTCAAAGTTTTATCCATATCTATTTCATTGTATGCACAGATGGGCTGGTAGCAAAATTACGAATTAGTGTGGCAGTTGCATTGGTATTGAGTATTGTGATTGGATTTATATTTTTGAGGGCTCAGCTTGGGCGGTCAGGTGCAAAGACCGACTGCCCGTCAGGGAATCAGACCAGCGCAGATGAATTGGGGGCGTCTATCAGCATCCAGACGTAACGACAAAGAGATTACAGCATCCGCCTTTTTCCCTTCGGTATGACGCGTGCTTTTTCTTTGACCAGTTTATTTCAGTTCTTTAATTTTCTGTATTTAGTATTTATAGTGTCTGGTATTGGTAGAATTAGGTAATACAGCGGATTGTATTATTTAAGTAATGCGATTTACTGCATTTTCTTTATTTTTAACTGCTTTTACTGGACTGCATAAAGCCAAATCTTGCAGACCAACCGCCAGAAGCTGCCAGACGCGATTGCTAGTCAACCTGGTGGACGGCTTCACTTTTCTCGGCCTGAGTCAGGACCAGTTAGGGGCTGCTAGCGCTCGGCCACGCTGCCTCCTCTGGTCTCTTGCCTGCCTAACGTACAAGTGATCCATCAAGTGCGAATTTCGGGCCCTGGGGCGCCCAGATGCGAACAGTCCCTCGCTTCCTGCAGAGCCATGTATCCGTGCAAAATGCTTACTTGCAATGGGAAGCTCTGATATATAGTTTCAGAATTGCCTTAAAAGGAATGCGTGCTGCCATCTACCCTTGGGCTGATCAGTCCTTAGCTCAGGACCTTCGGCTGGGCATCACATCCCGCCAGCCCATGCGGTGGCTCGAGTCCTCATGGCATAATCTCAGTTAAGCTGGCGTTCATTTCAATTGCTTGAAGGTTGAGTAGTTGAGCCCACTGGGGTATGCCGAGGTTACATTTTGGCAAAATCCAAATAGCAAAAGGCTACCCAGGTTAAGGTTACCAAAGAAACAGCCCCTCCCATGAGAGACCTGATGTGTGGCGCTCACCAAAGCACCGAGCGCCACCACCTGTGGCTGCCGATGCGGTACTCGTAGACCCGTTTAAAAAGGTCACAAGTACATTATGGCCAATGGTCAGGGCTGGGCTTTTTGCTCCCGCGTTCGAGGGTTTTTTTTTTTTTGCAGGGGCTGCAGGACAGAAAGGGCTGGGGAGTCAGAGCTGGGACTGGCTCAGCGTGATTTGAACCACGCCCAGCCTTCCCAGTCCCTGGAGTGGGCAACGCTGCATTCGCCCACGGGGTCCACGCGGATCACGAGGCCCTAAGATTGCCGCGGAGAGGGCTGCCTTCTCTGTAGGGCAAGGGAAATTTCATGGGTAGGTCAGGTGCAAGAGACCAGCCTCCCGTGGGGGTGAGACCCAGTCTCCCGCGCTGACAGGCGGGGATACTCCTGCCCTATACTAGCAGGGCAGATGGAGCTAGGGGAGGCGTCCTATCAAAGCGTCAGGCTGTGGGGAAAAAGTAAAACGCTCGCCCCACTTTTCCCTTCATTTGCGGTAGCGTTGTTTCCTTTTCTTTTCAAGTTTATCCCGTATCTATTTTTCATTTATTTTGGAATGAGTACCAGTACCCAGTAAGTGGGGAGTAGTATTATTGGCAGTTTGCATTTATTAGGTAATGGCGATTGGATTTTACTATTTTGAGGGGCTCAACTGATAGGTCAGATTTCAGAGATGACTGCTTCGTCCCGGGGGAATTCGAACCCGGCTTTGCAGATAGATTAGGAGGAGGAGGAGGGCGTCTGCTCCAGAGGCGTCAGGCCCGTGACAAAGGGAGTGCAGCATTGCGCCACTACCCTTCAGTATGGCCCGTTGCTTCGCACTGGCCACTGCTGATACCAGTTTATTCAGTTCTATTTAGTTTTCCTATATTTATTATTTAATTCTTCGCGGTAGTAGTGGGGTAGTATTGACAGTTATATTATTAGTATTAGCGTTGCATTTTATTTTATTTTTTTCCAACTACTGCTATGATTTCGCACGTAAAATGTTTGCAGATGGCCTTGCTGAAACGCGCGATTTACAGTCACGCCCTGGTGGACGGCTTGCTTTCCCGGCCCTGGAGTCAAGACCAGTTAGGGCTGCTGGCGCTCTCTGGCGCTGCCCCTCCTCTAGTGCTCTTGCCTGCCTAACATGCAGAAGTCTCCGTCAAGTGCAGACTCAGGCACAGGGGCGCCCAAATCTGAACGGTCCACTCGCTTCCCACCACCATAAACCATATCGGCTGCTATCCTTCCCTTTACTTGGCCCCAGGCTTCCCAGTATATAGGTTTCGTGCCTTAAAGGGGGCCAGCGCTTTACCATCCACCTTTGGGCAGTCAGTCCGCCAGCCAGAGGACATCAGCTAGACTTTACTCCCACATATTCCCTTATGGTGGTAGCTCGAGTCTCTAGCAAAACTTAATCCAGTTGTAGCGATTAAAACAACAGCAGAAGGTTGGTGGATTCCAGGCCCACCCAGGGGCCTTGAGGTGCGGCTGCAGCAAAATCCAAGCCAGCCTGAGGGGCTGCTGGGTTAAAGTTTACAAAGCAGCCCCTCCCAGCCCAGGAGACCACGATGGCCAGAAGCGCGGCTTTGAGCTTTCTGCCTGCGTCAGCTGCGATGTAGAAAGTGCACTCCACTCGGCCGTTTAAAAGAAGCCAAAATTTTGGCCAGTAGTCAAGAATTTCGGGCTTTGCTCCACGTTTCTCGGTTTTTTTGCAGGGGGCTGGGATAAGAAGGGCTGGCTGGGCGCTCTGGGGGAGTCAGAGGCTGGGACTCCTGACCTCGGTAGTTTGAACACGCAGCCTTCTGATCTGGAGTCAGGCCGCGCTACCCGTTCGCCAGGGGTTGACCGCGGGATCTGAGCCCTAAGATTGCCTGCAGGAGGGCTGTGCACCCATTACTCTGCTGGGGCTGAGAGCTAAGCGGGTGGTCAGGTGCAAAGCCAGCCTCCCGTGGGAGATGAACTTTGATACTCCAGCGTGACAGGCAGGGATACTCTCTCCACTATACTAACTTGAGACAGATGAGCTAGAGGGCGTCTATGGCATCAGGCGGTAGGAAAGAGTGGAAACATCCTTTCCCAGCCTTCATTGCGCGGTAATTTGTTTCAGCCTCTTTTCAAGTTTATCCTTGTCTTTTCATTTATTTTTGAATGGTACCAGAGAGTAGTAGGTAGAATTAGTATTGTGTGGTTGCATTATTGCATTATTAAGCGATTGGATTTTGCGTATTTTTCGAAGGGCTCAGCTTGGAAGAATGGGTGCAAGACCGACCTTCCCGTCGGGGGTCAGTTAGCACAGATGG
Source organism: Polypterus senegalus (assembly GCF_016835505.1). Lineage (NCBI taxonomy): Eukaryota > Metazoa > Chordata > Cladistia > Polypteriformes > Polypteridae > Polypterus > Polypterus senegalus. Next base: position 15,710 of record NW_024380952.1, on the reverse strand, counting down.
ATTAGGGGCGTCTATCAGGCATTGGTGACAAAGGGTGCTGACATACATGCTTACTGCCTTCATTTGTGGCCCATTGCTTTACTTTATTTTCTTTGACCAGTTTATTCAGTTCTATTTAATTTTCCTGCTATTTATTATTTTAATTATTAGCGGTAGCGTGAGTGGGGAGTAGTATTGTAGTTGTAGCCTTAAGTAATGGCGATTGCATTTTGCGCATTTTTTCAAACTACTTTGCTGGACTACTTGCACGCCGGCAAATCTTTGGGCCAACCGCTGCATGAGCGCGCGATTACTAGTCAGCCTGGTGCGGCTTCCTTTTTCACTGGCCCTGGAGTCCAAGACCAGTTAGGGGCTGCTGGCATCTCGGCCGCTGCCTCCCTCTGGATACTCTTACTGCAACATACAGGCGGTCGTCAGTGCAGATTTCCGGGCTGGGGCGTAGTCTGAACCAGTCACTCAGCCTGCACTTAGGCCCTCCAAGTACCCAGCTCCTTCCTTTGTGGCTAGGCTCTATTATATACGTTTTCAATTACCTTAAAAGGGGCTTTTGTCCTACCTTCCAGGCGAATCGATCCTCCTTTCAGGACATCAAGCTAGGCACTCCACCTCCCTTAGCCAGCGGCTCAAGTCTCTATGCGGCCCATGTCAGTTGTAGCGTTGGCTATTAACCAGAAGGTTAAGGTGGTTGGAACCCTGTAGGGCCTTGTAAGGTGCATTTTGGCAAATCCAGTAGCAAAGGCGCACTTTGGAGTTAAAGGGTTGCGAAAGGAAGCAAGCCCTCCAAGCCAAGAGACCACGATCAACTGGCTCTTGACACCCGGGCTTTTGCCTAAATCCAGCTACACGATGCCAGAGGTGTTCACCCTCACTCGGCCCGTTCCCAAAAGCCAAAGTACGGCGTAGCCAATAGATGGGGCTCGGGCTTTGCTCCACGTTCTCAGAGGGTTTTGCTTTTTTGCTGGGGCTGGGATGAGAAAGGACGGCTGAGCTGGGGAGTCAGGGGCTGGGACCCAAAACACCGACGTGATTTGAACCTTTGCCCAGCCTTCCCAGTCTGAGAGTCAGACCTGCGCTACCGATTCTGCGCCACGAGGTGCGACCGCCCGGATGCACCTTTGAGGCCCCTAAGATTGCACTACGGAAGGGGCTGTACTGCCTTCTCTATGTAGAGGCTGAGAAGCCTAAGCGGGTAGGTCAGGTGCAAGACCAGCTCCCATTGGGGAATGAACCCCAGTCTCCAGCGTGACAGGCAGGATGCACTATACCTAGCGAGACGGAATGCATTCGAGGGCGTCTATCAACGTCAGGCGTAGAAAAGTAAATATCGCCTTTTTCCCTTCATTCTTGTGCGTTGTTTCTTTTCTGGATTTATCCATATATTTTCACATTGCTTTGACCATTTTAGTAGTAGGCGGGAATTAGGTAGCCCGGCCAGTTGCATTGTCAAGTATTAAGCGGTGGATTTTATATTTTTCAGGGAGCTCAATGAAGTCAGGTACAAAGACCGACCCAACACGTCTTGAGGTCAGACGCCAGCACAGATGGAATTAGGGGAGAAAATCCTCAAGCGTCAAGGCGGCAGCCAAAAGTGCACAGCATACATACTTTTCCCTTCTGTTTGCAATTTGCGCTGCTGGCCTGCAAACCCAGTTTAACAGTTCTATTACCCAATTTTCTGTATTTGTGGCTATTTTAATTGTATTAGCGGTAGTAGTGGGAGTAAGTGGCAGTTGTATTGTATTAAGTAATGGCGTTACGGCTATTTTATTTTTTCAACTACTGGACTACTTGCATAGCCAAATGTATTTAGACCAACCTTGGCTGCCCAGAGCGATTGCAGTCAGGCCCCTAGTGGGCTGGCTTGCTTTTCTCCCAGCCCTGGAGTCAGGATATTGAGCTAGGGCTGCTGGCTCTCGGCGCTGCCCCTCTCTGAAATGCTCTTGCCTGCCCTAACTTGCTTGGAAGTCCGTCAAGTGCGAATTTCAGGCACAGGCCTTTTAATCTGAACCAGTCCCTTTCCTTCTACCACCAAACCATGTCCGTACCATCCTTCCTTTGCAAGCTAGGCTCCTGATATACTCCGTTTCAAAATTTACTGCCTTAAAAAGGCTGGCTGCCATCCTGCCTTGGGCAGTCAATGATCCAACCACTTCAGGACATCAGCTGGAGCACTCCACCATCCCACTCCAGCCCGGCCAGTGGCTTCGAGTCTCTGAAACAATGTGTGGATGGTAGCGTTGACATGTGCGCCAAGAAGGTTGGGTAGTTGAGCCCACACCCAGGGATCTGAGGTGCATTTGGCAAAATCCAAGCCAAGCAAGGCTTCCCAAGTTAAGGGTTGCAAAGGCAAGCCCTCCCAAGCTGAGACACGGTGTGGCGAGCTCTTAAACACCGACTTTCTGCCTCGTCAAGCTGCGATGTAAAGGGTCCTCCTGGCCCGTTTAAGAAATGAGATGCAGGCGTGGCCCAATAGTCAGGGCTCGGGCTGCTCCGTTCGAGGGGTTTTGTTTTGTGCAGGGGCTGGGATGAGAAGGACGGCTGAAACTGCGGGGAGGTCAGGCTGGGACTACTGACCTCGGCGTGATTTGAACCACGCCAGCCTTCTGATCCTGGAGTCAAGATGGCGGCTACCGTTCGCCCATGAGGTCGACCACGGTTACAGGCCTAAGTTGCCACGGAAGGGGGCTGTGCTGCCTTCTCTGGGGCCGAGGAAGCTAAAGTGGGTGGTCAGGTGCAAAGACCAACCTCTCCCGTGGGGAATCCAGACCCCAGTCTCAGCGTGACTGGTAGGGGATACTCACTCCACTATACTAACGAGGAGCAAGATTGAGCTAGGGGCGTCTATCAGCGTCAGACGTGAGGAAAAGTGACATGCAGCCTTTTCCCTTCAATGCAGTACGTTGTTTTATTCTTTTCTAGGATTTATCCATGTCTATTTTTCATTATTTTGAATAGTACCAATTGGTAGGTGGGAGTAAGTATTGGCAGTTTGCATTGTATTGTGCGTGATTGGATTTTATATTTTTTGAGGAGCTCAAGCGGTCAGGTGCAAAGGAACCGACCTTCCGTGAAGTCAGACCAACTGCAGATAGATTAGGAGGCGTCTATCAATCCAGGCCTTTGATAAAAGTGCTTATCGCCTTTTCCCTTCATTGTAGTAGCGTTGCTTTGCTTTATTTTCTTTGACCAGTTTATTTCGAGTTCTTTAGTTTTCTGTATTTATTATTTTTAATTGTAGCGGTAGTAGTGGAATTAAGTAATGGCAGTTGTATTGTAGTAATGGCGATTTGCATTTTATTTTATTTTTCAACTACTTTTGCACTGGTTCGCGCACGCCATGAGTATTTTGAACCAACCTTGGCTGAGCCGATTACTAGTCTAGCCCCTGGTGGGCTGACTACTTTTCTCCCCACGTACAAGGTCAGAGACCAGTTAGGGGCTGCTGGTAGCTCTCTCGGCCAGCTACCCTCCTCTGGTCTCTTGCCTACCTAACAATACAGAGGCCAGTCCGTCAAGTGCAGACTCTACCAGGCTGGGGCCTTAATCTGAACAGTCCATAACTTCCCTGCCATAAAACCATGTCAGTACCATCCTTCCCATTTATGGCTAGGAGCTCTGATATATAGATTTCAGGGGTGCCTTAAAAGGGAATGACGCTGCCATCCTGCCTTCCAGACGATCAGTCCATACGCTCGAGACATCAAGCTGGAAGCACTCACCATCCCCGCCAACAGCCCGGTAAACTAGTCCTCTGTAAACATAATCCAGTTAGCCAGCGATTCGGCCTATTAGCGAAGGTTAGTGGTTGAGCCCACCCAGGGGATAGCAGTGCATTTTGATAAGTCCAAAACCAGCAAAGGGCTGCCCAGGTTAGAGGTTGCAAAGAGCAGCCCTCCCAGCGGGGCCACGATCAGCCCAGCGGCGCTCTTAAATACCCGAGCTTTCTGCCTGCGTCAGCTGCGGTGTGAAAGTGCACCTCACTCAGCCCGTTTAAAGAAAGAGCCAAAGATGCAGCGTGGCCAATAGTCAGGGCTCAGGCTTTGCTCCTCACGTTCTCGAAGGTTTTTTTTTTTTTTTTGCAGGGGCTGGGATAAGAGGTTGGCTGTAGGCCTTGCAGGGTCAGGGGCTGGGACTATGACCTCGAGCGTGATTTGAACCCGCAGCCTTCAGTCTGGAGTCAAGACGCGCGCTACCGTTACTTCACGAGGTCGACCAACCGCCGGATGCAGGCCTAAGGTGCCACAGGAAGGAGGGGCCTTGCTGCCTTCTCTGTGTGGACGAGAAGCTAAACAGGTGATCAGTGCAAAGAGACCAGCCCTCCCCGTCAGAGATCAGACCCCAATTCTCCCGCAAGGCAGGGATGATACTCTACTATACTAACAGGAACTGGGTGGAAGCTGGGAGCGTCTATATCAGCATCCAGACGCTGAGAAAAAAGTAGAAGCATCACTTTTCCCTTCAGCCGGCGCGTTGTTTTATTTTCTTTTCAAGTTTATCCATGCTCCTTTTCATTGGCTTTTTTAGATAAGGTACCACCAGTAAGTAGTGGGAGTAAGTATTGGCAGTTGCGTGTGCGTGTGGCGATTGGATTTATATTTTTCGAGGAGCTCAACGCGGTAAGTCAGATTACAAAATCCCGACCTTCCCATCAGGGGAATCAAGACCCAGCGCAGATGGAATTAGAAGGGGCATCTATCAGCGTCAGACGTGACAAAATTACAGCATCCTTACTTTTCCCTTCATTGCTTGACGCGTTGCTTTCACTATTTTCTTTGACCAGTTTAGCTAGTTCTATTTAATTTTTCTACATTTTATTATTTTTAATTGTAAGCGGTATTAATTAGGAGTAGTATTGAAGCGGTTGTATTATTAGTAGTAGCGATTTGCATTTTTTATTTTATTTTTTTCAACTACTTTTTGCTGGACTACTTGCATGACAAATCTTTGAATGACCTTATTTCCAGACAACGATTACTGAAAGTCTGGCCTAATTGGACGGCTTCACTTTTTCTCTGGCCCTGAGTCAGGACCAGTTAGGGCTGCTGGCGCTCTCCAGGCACTTGCCCTCCTCTGAATACTCTTGCCGCCACTTCTAACGTACAGGCCAGTCCAATCGATTACCAGACTCAGGCCTGGGACATGATGGGCTCAGTCACTCCTTTACCACCATAGAGCCATGTCCATTGCCATCCTTCCTTGCTTCCTGGCTGACTGGGCTCCACAGTATATCGTTTCAAATTGCCCAAAAGGGATGGCGCTGCCATCCTGCCTTCGGGCAGTCAGTCAACCTAGCTCAGGACATCAGCTGGGCCTCCACCATCCCCGCCAGCCAGCCAGGCCAAGCTCAGGTCTCTGTAGTGCAATCAGTTGAGTGCGTTCAGCTGTGCTTGAAAGGTTGGTGGTTTCCAGAGCCCACCCAGGGACAGCGCAAGGGTGCATTTTGACAAGTCAGAGCCAACAGGGGCTGCCCAGGTTGGGGTTGCAAGAGCAGCCCTCCAGCAGAGACACGATCTGACAGCGGCGCTCTGCCAAGCACCAGGCTTTCTGCCTCATCCGGCTGCCGATGTGAAGATTACCTCACTCAGCCCATTTAAAACCAAAGAGTGCAGCGTGGCCAATATGAGTCAGAGCTCCAGGCTGCTCCACGTTCCTCGAGGGTTTTTTTTTGCAGGGCTGGGGATAAGAAGGGACAGCTGGGCGCTGCGGGGGAGTCAGGGGCTGGGACTACTTGACCTCGGCGGCCAGATTTGAACACGCAGCCTTCTGATCTAGGTCAGACGCGCTACCGTGCGCGCCACGAGGTCGACCACGCCGGATGCGACCTAAGATTACCCACGGAAGGGGCTGTACTGCCTTCTCTGTGAGACAGGAAGCTAAAACGGGTAGTCAGATTGCAAGACCAGCCTCCCAATCAGGGAATCAGACCCCAGTCTCACTTGGCCAGCCAGGCAGGGGATTTACTCCTCACTATACTAGCTTAGGGAGCAGATTAGGCTAGGGTAATCCTATCAACGTCAGACGTGAGAAAGAGTGAGCATCGCCTTTTTCCCTTCATTTGCGGCGCGTTGTTTTATTTTTCTTTTCAAGTTTATCCATGTCTATTTTTCATTTATTTTGGAATGCATTACAGTAGTAGTGGGGTAAATTATTGTGAAGTTGCATTATTAGTGTAGCGATTAGTTTTATATTTTTTAGAGGGAGCTCAATGGTGAGTCAGACACAAAGACCGACCCAACCCGTCAGGAATGAACCCGGCACAGATGGAGTGGGGGCGTCTAACTCCAGCGTCCAGACGTGACAAAAGGTGCAGCATCGCATACTTTTCCCTTCATTGTGGCCAGCGTTGCTTTCTTATTTTTCTTTGTGGATTTATTTCAGTTCTTTTTGAGTTTTCTGTATTTATTGGCTTTTAATTGTAGCAGTAGTGGTAGGGTAAGTATTGTAGTTGTGGCCCAAGTAATGGCGATTGCATTTTATTTTATTTTTTTCAACTACTTACTGGACTACCGCCCATGGCCCAAATGTTGGAACCAACCTTAGCTGGGCGGTGCAGTCAGCCCCTGGTGGGCTTTTCTCCCGGCCTAAGGTCAGAGACCAGTTAGGGCTGCTGGCCTCTCGGCGCTGCCCTCCTCTGGAGTCACTCTTGCCTGCCTAGCATGCAGGCCAGTCCGTCAAGTGCGGGCTTCGGGCACAGGGGCCTTGGTCACAGACGGTCTTCCTTCCTGCCGCAAACCATGCTCCGATACCATCCGCCCCTTTTTACTGGCTGGGCTCTAGTATATAGTTTCAAATTTTAGCAAAGGAATGGCTGCCATCTGCCGCCGGGCAGTCAGTCACTTCATTTCAGGACATCAGCTGGAGCGCTCCCACCCACATCCCTTGTAGCCAGCCCGGTAGAAACAAAGGTCTGTATAGCAAGCGGCGCCAATCAGTTAGTCGTTAGGCTGGTAACTTGAAGGTTGAAGGTGGTTGAGGCCACCCAGGGATAGCGAAGTGCATTTTGGCCAAAATCCCAAGCCAGCCAAGGGCTGCGGATCCAAAATTCAATCAAGCGCCAGGCACCATCCCAGCTACCGTCATACACCACGTTTAAAAGCAAAATGCTGGCCGTAGCCAGCAAAATCAAAGGCCAGGCTTCCTCCCGTTCGAGGGATTTTTTGGGATCGGCGTGAGATTTGAACCGCAGCCTGATCTGGAGTCAGACGCGCTGCATTCTGCGCCAGGAATTGACCGCGGATCTCGAGCCTAAGATTACCCGCGGAAGGGGCTGTACTACCTTCTCTGTGTAGGGGGCAGGAAGCTTCGCTTGGGTAGTCAGAGTGCAAAGATAGCCTCCCGTAAGGAGATGAGACCCAGTCTCCAGCGGCAGCCAGAACGGGGATACTCCACCACTATACTGGCGAGAGCAGATAGGCTGGGAGGCGTCTATCAACGTCAGGCGTAGGAAAAAGTGGAAGCCTTCGCCTTTTCCCTTCATTGCGGTAGCGTTGTTTTGTACTTTCTTTTTCTGATTTATCCATATCTATTTCATTTATTTTGAATAGTACAAGTAGTATGGTGATGGGAGTAAGTATTGACAGTTTGCATTATTAGTATGCGCTGATTGGATTTTACTTATATTTTTTGAGGGGCTCAATATAGGTCAGGTGCAAAGGAACCGATAGCCTTCCCATTGAGGGAATCCAATTGACTGAATGGAATTAGGGGCGTCTATATCAAGGCGTCAGGCCGTGATAAAGGGAGTCACAACATACTTTTTCCCTTCTATTTGCTTGGCGCGTTGCTTTGCCTATTTTCTTTGACCAGTTTATTCAGTTCCTATTTAATTTCTATTATTTATTAACATTTTAATTAATGTGGTAGTAGTGGGAGTAAGTATTGGCAGTTTATTATTAGTATTATTAAAGCGATTGCATTTGTTTATTTTTTTTAATTTACTTTTTACTGGACTACTTGCATAGCCCAAATGTTTTAGACCAACCTTGGCTGGGCGCGATTACTAGTCAGCCTGGTGGGCGGCTTCATACTCTCTTACGGCCCTGGAGTCCAAGAGACCAGTTAGGGCTACTGTAGGCGCTCTCGGCCGCTGCCCTCCTCCTGGTGCTCTTGCCTGCCTGCTGTGCAGGCCAGTCCCGTCAAGTGCGGAGCTCAGGCACAGGGCCTTGAATCCTGAACAGTCACTCTCCCTTCCTGCACCATAAACCATGTCATTACCATCTTCCTTTATGGCTATGACTCACAGTATATCATTTCAAATTTACCTTAAAAGGGAGGGCCAAGCGCTGCCATCCTGCCTTGGGCAGTGTGATCCGCCAGCTTTCGAGACATCAAGCTGAGCTTACTCCTACCATCCCACTTAGCCAGCCCGGTAGCTCGAGTCTCTATATGGCCATAATCAGTTGTGATTGGCTATTCAACCGAAAGGTTGGTGGTTGAGCCTTGGGGCCCAGCGTGAGTGCATTTGAAAGGCAAAATCCAAGCCAGCAAGGGGCTGCCCAGGTTAAAGGTGCCAAGAGAACAGCCCTCCAATACGCGACACGATGTGGCGGCACTCACCAGCACTAGAATTGCAAATTACGAAAAACTCGCCAATTTCCATCCCACATAAACTGCTTCCCAAATCCCTTCACACCTCTCCATGGCCCTTTGTCTTCTAAATGTGCTGATAAAGAGGCTTGGCTGTCCATCCCCCCACCAATTTAGGCACGCACGAACTTCTCTGTGGCTCTACTTGCCTTGGACAGGTATCTAGGAATTGGAAGTCTGGGTTCTGGGAAGTGAAATAATAAGATCACGTTGTTTGGAACCTTGCGCATTTCATATCTGTTCCGTTTCTACAGTAATCTACTGTCAACATTCTTCAAAGGCGACTTTTTTTATATTATTCTAGTAGTAGATGACGTGTGTAAAACTGTAGGCATAAAACTATATAATTATAGCAGAGCCCTGAGTCAAATAGCAGAAACATATTTTTCACCCAGAATACTTCGTTACCTTTTATTCCAAACCTTATAACTGCAGAAGAAAGAGCCTTAACATGCGACATTGTGTTTCCACTTTGCATAGCTTGGCTCTGTGGTTCAATGGAATGCAGCCCAGCTTAGGGAGATCAAGAAGTCCCATAGATTCGATCCTATTGCCCCTCCTTTTGAGAAGTAAACTGTTCGCCAGTCACCTGTTTTGGGAATGGCTAATACTTTTGATTTCCAGTCTAGCAACAGCCAGTTACAATTTATGATCTTGCCAAGGTTAGCTTTTTTTTTTTTTTTTTTATTCCTTTCACTCTCAGTCGCGCGTTCCAGATCAATCCATACAGCCCCATCCCCAGCACGGCTGTTTTTCCATAAAGGCGCTATAGCTCTGCAGTGTACCCACGATGCATACCTAACGCCCCACGGCGGGGGGTCGCCCCGACTTTCTGCCCGTCGCGCCGAGGGAAAGGCACCTCACTCGGCCCGTTTCCCAAAAAGGCTGGCCAAAGTCGGGGGCTGGGCTTTGCTCCACGTTCTCGGGGTTTTTTTTTTTTTTGCGGGGGCGGGGATAAAAAGGGGAGGGCTGAGGCGCGGGGAGTCGGGGCTGACATGCCCTCGCTGATTTGAACACGCAGCCTTCTGATCGGGTCAGACGCGCTACCGTTGCGCCACGAGGTCGACCGCCGGATCGACCCCAAGATTGCCACGGAGGGCGTTCCCTTTCTCTGGGGGAGACGAGAAGCTAAACGGGGTGGGGGCAAAGACCAGCCCCCCCTTTCCCAACAAACCCCCGGTCTCCGGGGCGGGATACTCACCACTATACTAACGAGGGGGGATGAGCTAGGAGGATCAACGCCCAGAGGGAGAAAAGTGAAGCATCCCTTTTCCTTCATTGCGGCGCGTTGTTTTTTTTTTTTTTTCAAGTTTATCCTTCTTTTTCATTATTTTGAATAGTACCAGTAGTAGTGGGGTAGTTTTACGTTGCATTTTGTTTTGAGGGTTTTTTAATTTTTGAGGAGCCAAACGGGGGGTCGGGGAAAAAGCCCGACCTTCCGGGGGGAATCAACCCGCACAGATGAATTAGGGAGCGTCTATCAGCGCCCAATAAAAAGTAGCTCCCCTTTTCCCCTTCTTTTGGGCGCGTTTTTTTTACTTTTTATTTTTTTTGACCAGTTTATTCAGTTCTTTAATTTTCTGTATTTTTTTTTTAATTTATTAGCAGAGGGGGGGGTAGTATTGACAGTTGTATTTTAGTAATGGGTTGCATTTTTTTTTTTTTTCAATTTTTTTACGGGACTATTTCACCCTTGGAAATGTTTAAACCCAAACCCTTTGGCTAAACGCGAACTGATCCCCTGGGGGGACTTCACTTTCTCCCGGGCCCCGGGTCAAGACCGTTGGGGGTGCGGCGCCTTCGCCGTCCCCCCTTGGTGTGCCTCCCAACATGGGGGCGGGTCCGTCAAGGCGGGTCGGGGAAGGGCCCCTCAACCCGTCCCGCTTCCTGCCATAAACCATGTCCGCCATCCTTTCCCTTTTGACTGAGCCTTTTATGTTTCAAATTGCCTCAAAGGAGGCCAGCGCATCCCCCTTGGCAGTCAGTCCCCCGAGAAACAGCTGGGGGCCCACCATCCCCTTGGGCCCGCCGGTAGCCGAAATCTCTGTGGCGAATCGGGTTGTGGTCGGTGTTAACCCCAAAAAGGGTTGGGTTGGCCCCCCCAGGGCCCGAGGTATTTGACAAAACCCCAACCAGCAAAAGGGGTGCCCAGGTTAAGGGTTGCAAAGAACAGCCCCCCCAGCACGACGATCCCGGGGGCCTTAACACCGAGCTTTCTGCCGCCACGCCTTTTGGGGGAAAATGCACCCCCTCGCCCGAAAACCAAAAGGGCGGGGGGGAATAGTCAAGGCTCGGCTTTGCTCCACGTTTCGGGGTTTTTTTTTGCGGGGGCGGGGATAAGAAAGGCGGCGGGCCCCGGGTCAGGGGGGGGACATGCCCCACGGATTTAAACCCCCGGCCCTGATCTGGAGTCCCCCCAGTTTTCCCCGCAGGTCACCCGGGAGAAAAGATGCAGAAGAGGGCTGTGGCCTCTCGGGGGAAATTTGGTTGCCCAAAGACCGGCCCCGTGGGGAATAACCCCCGGGGCCCCCCGGGGGAAAGGGGGGGATACCCCCCATACTAACGAGGAGGATGAGCTAGGAGGCTTTCACGCCCAGCAAAAAAAAGTGAAGAGCTTTTCCCTTCATTGGGGGCGTTGTTTTATTTTCTTTTTTTCAAGTTTATCCATGTCTATTTTCATTTTTTGAATATCCAGTAGTAGTGGGGGTAGTATTGACAGTTTCATTATTAGTATTGCATTGATTTTATATTTTTCAGGAGCCAAGGGGGGTCAGGTGCAAAGACCACCTTCCCGCGGGGAATCGAACCCGCACAGATGAATTAGGGGCGCTTTCAGCCCCGGCGGAAAAAGTGCAGCCGCCTTTTCCTTCATTTTACGTGTTTTTCTTTTTTTTCTTTTAAATTTATTCAGTTCTATTTAATTTTCTGATTTATTATTTTAATTATTACATAGTAGTGGGGGTAGTATTGACGTTTATTATTATAATGGGACATTTTTTTTTATTTTTTTTTTAACTTCTTTTACTGGACTACGCACACTTGGAAATGTTTGAACCCAACCTTTGAAGCGAACTGATCGGGCCCTGGTGGGGCCCCTTTACTTTTCTCCCCCGCCCTGGGTCGCCATTGGGGGTGCTGGCCCCGGCCGCTGCCCCCCTCTGGTTCTTGCCCAACATGCAGAGCGGCCGCGCCCGGGGCTCGGGGACAGGACCCCAGTACAACCGGGGCCCGCTCCCCAAAACCATGTCCTGCCCTCCTTCCTTTATGACTGGCCTGATATATCCTTCAAATTGCCTTTGCGGGGGCCACGCCGCCATCCCCTCGGGAGTCAGTTTCCCGAGACATCAGCTGGGCTTGCTCCACCATCCCCCTTTGGGCCCGCCAGCTCGAGTTCTGTGGCCAATCGGTTAGCGCTCCGGTTTTTAACCGGGGGGGTTGGTGGTTCGAGCCCAACCCCGGGACGCGGGGAGGTATTTTTACAAAATCCCGCCAGCAAAAAGGGGTGCCCAGGTTAAGGGTTTTTTAAAAAAAACAGCCCTCCCCGCACCAACCATCGACGGGCGGCGTTTTAAAACTAGAAAATTTTGTTTTTTGGTGTTTGTTTCCCCCGTCTTCTTCTTTAAACCCCTTTCCCCCCTTTTTTGCCCCGCCCCTTTGTTTTCTAAATTTTGCTGATAAAGAGAAGCCGCCATTCCATCCCCCCCCAATTTAGAACGGGACCCAACTTTCCCCAGCTCATGCCTTTATTGAGTATCTGGGGAAGTGGAGTTTTAGAGGAAATAATAGATCGTTGTTTGGAACACACCCATTTCATGTCTGTTCCGCTTTCTACAGTAATTTTGTGTAACACATTGTTAAAACAGAAACTTTTTTATATTCTTTGTGAATGCCGTAGGCAAAACTATATAAGTATGAAGCCCGAAGTCCAAATAGCAAAGAAACATTTTTACAAGAATAAAAAATTAAACTTTTATTCAAACATATAACGGGAGGAAAAAAAAAAGCCCTTTTTAAAATGGATATTTACAAAACCCTTTTTCATAACTGGACTCTGTGGTTCAATAGATACAGCCCCCGCTTGAGAATAAAGGGGGTCCGGGTTGATCCTGTCCCCCTCCCTTTGGGGAAAAGTAAACTTTTTAGTCTTACTGTTTTAGAATAAAACATATTTTGATTTCAGTCTGAAACAGCCGGGTAATTTTATGATTTTTTAAAGGTTTTTTTTTTTTTTTTTATTCATTTTTCACTCTCATGCTTTCAGAATCAACCTACAACCCCCGCCTTTTTTTAAAAGACGCCTATTTTTTGTAAAACGATGTTTAACCTTTCCCCGGGCTGACACAAACGCCAAGGGTTTTCGATTTAAATTGCTTTTTTTTTTTCAGTTTTTTGATTTTCCTCCCTTTCCCCCGGGTTTGGTTGATGCTTTTTTTTTGCACCCCATGACATGCAGAAGGTGGTAAAGACCAATTCCGCTTTTTGCAATCATCAGACACCCCCCCATCTGCCCGGTCGCCAAACACAGGAACAATATTGGGTAAGATAAAAAAGTGAATTTTTATTAAAGGATTTTTCCATCGCTTTTCCCCAAGAAGCAGTACACATTTTCTATGCGTGGTTTCATTAAACCTGAAAGAAAGACAATATATGTGAAAATATAACCGGATAATGCAATATTATTTAAAAAACAACAGCCCAGATGGGACTGGCAGGAAACTAAAAAACAATAAAAAGAAAACGGGAGGGTGAGATAAAGAAGACAGCTTGCCAGCCTGTGTGTCAAAACCCGGGGGGGTTTTAGTATGATGGGGAAAGCACAGAGCAAGCGCCTGTATTCTGTTTTTTTTTGCACCCAGGCACGAGAGAGAAAGAAAGAGCAGTGTTCGGCGCTATATGCAATCATCAGACACCCCCCATCTGCCCGTTGTTTTGTTATATTTTTCAATACTTTTTTTATACTGCTCAAACGGGCATGCTAAAAAAATAAGTAATGCCAAAAAAAGTGCCCAGACACTTATTTCGCAAACAAAACAAGTGCACTTTATTCAAAACTACCTGTAAAACCCCAAGAAAAGAAAGAAGTGTAGGCGATTGAAACATTTTGCATGGTAATGCTGATAAGATTTTCATTCCGTGCTATAAAAAATCACCACATTCAAATATTAACAGTTCCCCACACCCAAGGCCCCCTTTACATTTAAAATGTATTTGCTGTACACACCTTTTGTGCTATGGTTTCTTTAAACCGAATGAGCACCTACCTGTACTTTCTTCCCTGGGGAAGGTCCCGATCAAAAATTTCCAGTTCCTGCATTAATTTTTCAATCTGACCCCGTTGCTAAAAAATTGATTAAAAGGATTATATTTTTACATATTTTCTTTTTTTGGTAATAGAAACCCAACATAGAGAGAAGTGACACGTTTCAGGAAAAGATGAAAAAAGGACTGAATAAAAGTGCACTTTTTTTATACTTTTTCACCAATATATGTTCCGTGTTTGAACACACGGCAGATGGGGAGGTCTGATGATTGATATATGGGGTTGGGCTTACATTCTTTCTTCTGCAGTCATGGGGAAAAGAAAAAAATACAGCAAATGGGGACTGGCAGGAACACTCAAAAAACTGAATAAAAAAAAAAAGCAAGTGACGGTAGAAAAAAAGAACAGCCCCAGGTTTTTGTGTCAGAACCGGGGGGGGGGGGCGATACCGTGGACACTGAGAGCTATAGCGCCCAGGGAAAAAAGGGGTCAGATGGGGGGGTTGGATTACAACCACTAAGAGGAAAAGTGAATAAAAAAAAAAAGCTAACCTTTTCAAAGATCATAAATTGCACCGGGTTTTACAGACTGAAATCAAAAGTATGTTTTTTTTTCTAAAAAAAAGACTAAAAACAGTTTACTTCTCAAAAGGGGGGGGCGAGGGAACCCGGACCCCCGACCCGGGGTGTATCTATTGAACCCGATAATTTAAAAGTGGTGTCAATGTAGTTAAGGCTGCTTTTTTTCCCGTTATATGTTTGAATAAAAGTGCAACTGTTGTTCTTGTGAAAATGTTTTTTTGCATTGGGCTTGGTCAAAATTATATAGTTTATGCCTACATTTTGTCATCTACATAGAATATAAAAAGTTTCGTTTAACAATGTGTTGACACAGAATGTAAAAAGGGAAAAGACATGAAATGCGTGCCAAACAACATCTATTATTTCACTTAAACCATTTTACTCCCAGATACTCAATCAAGGCATGAGCTGAGAGAAGTTCGGGACGTTCTAAATTGGGGGGGATGAAAAAGCCCTTTTACGCACGAGAGCGGCGCTTGGTGGAGAGGTGGGGATTTAAAAGCAGTTTAAGGTAGAAACAGTTTTTCGAGGCTCTGGTAATTTAGTGTTGCACCGAGCTTTCGCCCCCCGCCCGGGAAAGTGCACCACTCGCCCCCTTGCTGGGTACGGGGGGGCCGTCAGGGCTCGGGGTTTTTTCTCCACGCTCGGGGTTTTTTTTTTTTTTTTTCGGGGGGGGATGGGATCGCTGAGCGCCGCGGGAGTCAGGGGGCTTGACCCACGTGATTTGAACACGCAGCCTCTATCTGGGGGCGACGCCCACCGCGCCACAGGGGACCCCGGATGGGGCCTAAGATTGCCATGGAAAGGGTCGCCTTTTCTGTGTGAGAAGGGGGTAAAAGGGGGGTCAGGTAAAGCCCAGCCTCCCCGCCGGGAATCGAATCCCCCCGGGACAGGCGGGATATACCATTACTAACGAGGAGCAGATGAGCTAAACGCCATCAACGCCCCGACGGAGAAAAAGAAGCACGCTTTTCCCCTTTATTGGGCCCTTGTTTTATTTTTTTTTTAAGTTTATCCATGTCTATTTTCATTTTTTTGAATAGTACCAGTAGTAGTGGGAGTAGTATTGAAGTTGCATTATTAGTATTAGCATTGATTTTATATTTTTGGAGCCAACGGGCGGGGGCAGGGGCAAAACCCATTTTTCCCCGGGGAATCAACCCGGGACAGATGAATTAGGGGGATCCCCCCCCCAAAAAAACAGCCCCCCTTTTCCAAGGACCCGACCAACAAAAGTTTTTTTTTTTCAGAAGGGGGGGGTTTTCTTTTTATTGTTTTGTTTT